>NC_134493.1:32647811-32887811 GCF_040206685.1 Ascaphus truei | reverse complement strand
AGGGCGGCGCCATCATTATTTATCCCGGGATGCGGCCGCATGGTGCTGGCTCGGGATAAAGGTACCGGCCCGGGATAAAGGTACCGGGTTACCGTTTCTTAAATATCCGGGGTAAATCAATATCTGTCCCGGGACAAGGAGGATGGGATTTCCTCTCTGCCTCGACCCGGGATAAAGGAGTTTGCCACCCTGACCCGGGAGAAGGATTGGTTTGACATTACTGTCCCGGGTAAGTGATTCCACCCCACCCCCTTTTCTCCCTCTTGTATCATGGGGTGAAATGGCAGGTCCCCTTTCTGTGAACCGGGATACTGCAGAATGTCCCGGGATAAGAATCCCTCCTCCCCTAATTAGTGTAATTAGTGATACGGGAGTGCCCCCTCCCCCCCCCCCCCCCCCCCACGTCCTCACTCGCTGACTTGGGGCCCTTCCTCATTTTGGACCTGAATGGTTAAAGGTGAACCCCCAGTAAGACATCCAAGGTGCTCGAACCTTTCACCCTCCTCCTTTCCCGGTACACCAGCCTCAACCCGTGCCAGGCCAGCCTCCTGCATTGGGAGGGGCTGTCTCAACGTGTCTTGCAGCCCCCCCGTGTCCCACATGTGGCTGCTCACACTGGGGTCCTGGGCCCCCTCTAATGATGACAGATGTGTCAAGTCCAGGGTCCCATGTGGATGAGAATCAGAGTTGCTGGGACATCAAATAATATCAACTGAATGAGTAGGGCACTGCAGATGTCTGTGTACTACCTGATGCCACCCAAGGGGCACAGGTGGCCCCTCAAGGGACCTTATGCCTCTCAAAGGACCTTATGCCACCCAAGGGGCACAGGTGGCCTCATTTTCATTCAGACTGCAAAAGAAAGCTTAAAATGCTTGATGGTAAACTTTGAATCAGCACCCACATTTTATTTATTTTTCTTAGAAAAGTTTAATGGCTTGGACCATAAAATACCTTATTTATTGTGACTGGGAACGGATTCTTACACTTCTGTAAAGGAAGTGTCCATTTACCCTGCAACCAACTGTGTAACCTCCCACTTCCCTTATTTAGTTGGCAATCTTCTGTAATTGGTAGTCATTTCTTATTTAAAAAAATCTAATAATTTGTTGCACAGATAATCAGGGGAGGGAATGATGTCTTGACAGGGGAAATGGATGCATGGTCTCAACCCCTTCACAGTATAGCAATGTTTCTAGCAGTGAAGTCCTTGGTGACACTTGTGATGGGTAAAGTTTGCCAGGTATACTCTCTGCCTGTGAGGTGCCACCGGGAACTTCGTTTCACATTCTCTAGTCCTAAGGCATTGACTTTGGAATGTTTACAAACCAAACGTCATACAAATTGGTTGGTTTGTTTGTAATGAACTTGCTTACCTCTTGTACTAGTGAAGATGGTGTTGATATACTTTGTAATTTTACCAGCATTTAGACAAACTTTCTCCGTATGGAAGACATCCTGGGAAATGACATGCGTGCAGGTTTAAAACTATGTATGTATGTATGTATGTATGTATGTGTGTGTTCGACAAACCTATACATTTGCACGCCCCGGGCGACTGGATTTAACATCGTGGCGAGCTCCTATTGGCCCAAGCAGCACACGTGTGGTACTAGGTGGCGAGTAGATTTTTTGGGTGATTTGTCGACGTGTGTGTATTTTTTTTTTTTTTTTAATATAGGTGTATATGTACAGTACTACATTTTAGGCTCCTCTAGAAGTACTACAGGCATATAATAGAATGGGTAAAGTAGCTATATTTGTGTAATTTAAGACCGTGATTCTCATTTCGGCACAGTATGTTTTATAAAATACAAAAATAGCATATGAATTCAAAGGTTTCCAAACAAATGGCAAAGACTCAATAAAATTGCTATAACTTTTTGACGTTTATCACAAAAGTAGTATGTGCCATTTGTGTGGCAGTCCCACCCCCCAAAAATATCTGTTGGCCTGGGATAAAGGAACAGTTTGCCTTCTTAAATATTTGGGATAAAGGAGTTTGTCATCCTATCCCAAGATATGGAATCTTTTAACATTCCTGTTCCAGGAAAAGGGATTCCTGTGCCGGGACAAGGGATCTTCCTCCGTGCCCCCTCTTTCGATTGTATGTCTTTTATTTATATAGTGCCATTTAATGTACATAGCGCTTTACAGTAGTAATATGTGACAATCATATAAGTTACAAATAGGTCATGGGAATAAGTGCTTCAGACATAAAAGTAACTTTGTAAGAGGAGTCCCTGCTCCGAAGAGCTTACAATCTAATTGGTAGGTAGGAAGAATGTTCAGAGATGGTGGAAGGGCATTCAGGTAAGTGCGTCTGCAGGGGGCCAAGCTTCATGTATCGTGTGTAGTATTAGCCACGGTGCTACTCGTATGCTTCTTTAAGCAAATGTGTCTTTAGGTGGATAGAGGAGGGTGCTAATCTGGTATTGAGGGGAAGGGCATTCCAGAGGTACGGGGCAGTCAGTGAGAGGTTTAAGGTGGGAGAGGGCTTTAGATATGAAAGGGGGTAGAGAGAAGACATCCTTGAGCAGAACGCAAGAGTCGGGATGGTGCATAGCGAGAATTAGGGCTGAGATGTAAGGAAGAGCAGAAGAGTGTAAAGGTGAGGAGAATTGTGAGATACGGGATTTGATAGGAAGCCGGATAGTGATTTCAGTAGGGGAGATGCTGAGACAGATTTAGGAAAGAGTATAGTGATTCTGGCTGCCGCGTTTAGGATAGATTATAAGGGAGACAGGTGAGAGGCAGGAAGGCGGGACAACAGGAGGTTACAGTAATCGAGACGGGAGAGAATGAGGACCTGAGTCAGAATTTTAGTAGTCGAGCAACAGAGGAAAGGGCGTGTTTTTGTAATATTGCGGAGGAAAAAGTGACCGGTTTTAGAAACGTTTTGAATGTGAGAGGAGTAGCGTTTGACCCCTAAGCAGCGTGCTTGGGCTACTGGGTGAATGATCGTACTTCCAATAGTAATGTGGAAGGAGGTAGTAGGGTCAGGTTTGGGAGGAAGTATGAGGAGCTTTGTTTTTGCCATGTTCAGTTTAAGTTGGCGGAGGGCCATCCTGGATGATATTGCAGAGAGACATTTAGAAATTTTGGTCTGTACAGCAGGTGTAAGGTAGGGGGTTGAAAAGTAAATTTGTGTGTCTACATATAGGTGATATTTAAACCCAAGAGATGTGATTAGGTCACCTAGAGAAAGTGTGTACAGAGAAGAGGTCCCAGGACAGAGCGCTGGGGTACCCTCACAGAGAGATCAATAGAGGACTATTTAATCTGGTAGTTCTGAGCCGGCCAATCAGATTAACAGGTAATGCACTGGTCCTAAGGATGTAGTGAGAAAAAAATACCAGACTGACAAAAATATAACAAACCGGTATCTAATGCAACAGTAAATAAAAATAATGTGCACTAAAATAGGAGAGTTAATGTAAAAAAATCAAAATGGGGGGGATACCGAGCAGAGCACCCCGCCTGATGCCCAGTGGGAGGCAAACTCTGAAACCGTCCCAGTGGACTCGGCGTACGTGTACTCTGCCCGGATACGGGAGTGCACCAGCGCCCGGAACATGGCCACGATATTTGTTGGGACATCTCTCTCCAAACACTGCTTCCTGGTCTTATAAATGGCTAGCTTAGCCAATGCCAGGAGCAGGTTGATGAAGAGATCCCTAGGCTTATTGTCCCAGGACACTGGGCACCCAAAAATAAAAAGGTGAGGAGAAAAGTGCAGCCAGAACTGCAGGAGAAGGCCCCTCAAGGTGGATAAGAGGGGCTGCAGTCTGGCGCAGCTAAAATAAATATGGTACACGGACTCCTGCTCGCCACAGAAGGGGCAGGTGGCGGGGGCGTCTGTGAAGTGGGCCAAGCACTCTCCCGTGGTCAGTGCACCGTGGAGGACTCTCCAACTCAAATCACCAACCGGACGGGGAACCAACTCTGAATAGAGTTCTCTCCACCGGGGCCTCTCGCCCTCGTTTGCAGGAAGTACCCGCCTCCAGATGGTATCGGGGCAGGCGACAAGGGTGAGGCAGTGCACTGTATGGAGCACGAGAGAGTACAGGCCTTTCCTCGGCATGCCGGGGACATGTCCCCCAACCTGCTTAGGTTGGGGACGAGAGGAGCTTGAGGGGGTTGCCATGGCTTTGGTCCCATGCAAAGATCTGGGGGTGATAGGTGGGCAGGGCTCTCCGGTCTGCAATACCCCCTCGATTAAGGTGCGTGAATCGGGGTGGATGGCATCTTTAATCTCCTGGATCAGACGACTAGGGATACAGGCAGTAGGCAGACCCATACGGTGCGTGAGCACCTCTGCCCCTACCCAGTCCCGTCCGTAGTCCAGGAGATCCCCGACTCTGGTCACCCGCGCCAGGATTAGTTGGTGGCAAATATAGGGTGAATCCAACATCCGAGCCTTCACTGCTGGATTAAACAGCAGGGGCTCGGTGAGGAAACCAACCCCCACCGTCTGTTCCTTCCTGGTCGCAGAGACCTGGTCCAGGCCCTTAGTAAGTCCCGGTAGTATGTCAGCAGCATAGATAAGTCTCTACCTAACCCCTGGGGCTTGATGATAAACAGTTGCCGGTCGTACCCCATATTGTGCAGCTTGCCGAAAGAAACTGGTCGCCAGCTGGCACCACTGCTGAGACAGATCTGCGAATAGGTATCTCTGCAGGTATTGGAGGTGGAAAGTGTGTATCTGGGAGCAGACACACACCACTCCCTGTCCACCCTCTCCCAGAGGGAGGCACGCAACACCCGCAGAGACCCAATGCTTCCCCATCCAGAGTAAGTCCAGCAACTTCCTCTGGATCTTGCTGACTAATTCACGGGTTGGACCCAAGGCTATCAGCTGGTGCCACAGCTGACTGGCTGCCAGATAGTTGGTCACCAGAGTCCTTCCCCTGAGGGATAGCATTTTCGACAGATACACACACGACCCCAAACGAGCGATGACTCGTTCTTCAAGATCACTGAAGTTTTCTGGGGCCGGGTTCTCCGCAGCAGACAGGTAGACTCCCAGATACTTGAGCGTATCGCTCCCCCACGAGATATTATGAAAGGGCGATAGAGCTGGTGGTTTTGGCAGAAGAGACACTGAAAGTACGATGGAAGAGGTAAAAGGAGATCCAGGATAGAGCTTTGCTCCGAATACCAAGAGTATGGAGAAGAGGGTGGTCCACGGTGTCAAAGGCTGCAGAGAGGCAGAGTGTAATGACCTCTGTCTTTGGCAGCATGGAGGTTATTAATTAATTATTTTAGTGAGGGCCGTTTCAGTGCAGTTGGCAGTGGGATATATATCTCTTCTAGAGAAGACTTGACACTTCTCCTGGAGAAATCTAGGTGGGCCAGCACAAGTTCTTCATAGATGCCGTTTCTATATAGTCCTTGGATATACCTACAGAAGGAGAGGCGTGTGGAATCTTGATGGCTCTTATAAAAGCTGCATGTACAAAGCCGTTTTCCTGCTTGTGACATCTTCTTTTTTGTAAATTGAATGAAATACACGACTTGGTTTGATGACGACAAACTTTCAACCTTGGTATAATGTTGGTGTGTGTTTCAACACTTCGCTATAGCTTGTTCAGTTGCTAAGATCTTTTATATCGGGTTTGGTCTTTGGTTCTTTTCTGTAGGTATGTAGTAAGGGTGGGTGGCAATAGGTGTCAAAACTGCAAAAAAAAAACCCCAACAAATAAATAATGACCAGACGACTAATGTACCAGTATGTGTACACCATATTAGTTGGGATATTCAATAATAAGTTAAGAGCACACTTTATGTAAACTTGGTGCTCAAGCGTCCAACTGTTTAACATGGGGCTGCACTTCTATTTACATGATTTTCAACAGATCAAGGTTTTTTTTTTTTAAGGTAAAAATGATTGGGAGCAGCTGGTGCATTTAAAAACTTTGTTTGTTCAAGGCATGTACTATTATCACAGCTCTAACACTGATATTCCATGTCCTTTTGGGCAGGATTGCAGTTTTTGTAATGCCGTCAAACCTTTCCCCTCCTGCTCTACATGCATACACCAGCACCGTGCCACGTTTGTGTAGTACCACCTGCAATCTGCAGTGGAGGGCTGTTACTCCGATGTATACCTGTTTTTTGGACCTTCAGACTTTTTGTAAAGGGCTATTCTATATCCACTAAAGCTGCAGTTTTCAGCCAAAAATCTCAATTGAAGTAAACGGGTAGGGTTTTTTTGGGGGGGGGGGGGGGAGGAGGAGTAAAGAGGCAGGTGATCTTGAAGAAAAAAATCCTGAACAAGATTTTCTTGTACACTTGTCTTCAAAAGGATTACCAATAGTCTACCCTTTCACCTAGACCGTTGAGCAGTAGTTGGACTCTATCGTATTATACACCACCACTTGTTAGAACAAAATATAGTATTTATGAACAGGGAAATGCACTCTTCCCAGGACAGCACCAATGTGCAAATAATGTCTAAAGTACAAGGTGGAAGCAAGAAGCACTTTCCAAGGTATGTGGGCGTGCCGGGTCGATGCCGCCTCATTTTCTCAAAACTAGACACTGATGCATTTTCTCGTCACCATGTAATGCTCCACCCAACGCAGATCGCTGGCTGTCGCTGCTTCATCAGGGGTTGTCGTAGCCAACCCTGGTGCCTCTTTACTCTAAACTTAACCCTTCCTGATCTTCGTTTTGTCAAATGACCAGATAATTGAAATGGGCTAAAAGGAAGGTAATAGATGAGGTTAATGGTGCAATAATAATCCAAAATAAAGAAAACACAATATTGCCTTTATTACTTATTCCTAACAATGAGGAGAACATTACAATGGAACTAAATGGGAGATAAATGTATTTAAATGGCTGGGGAGAATACTAAACTTCAGACATATAAAGATGGCAAGACTATATTAAAAGCTGTAAACAAATATATCATTAAAACAATTTGAGCTAAATTGGGTAAAGGACATTATAAGAAATAGTAAGTGTTTGAACAGTTTAACCTAGTATAGATTACTTATGCTGTATATCAAACAAAGCATACATGCACAAATCCTATTAAATATACAAAAGTGTCACGTGTGTGTGTGTGTGTGTTCCTTGTTCTCTTCTGTCCCTGGTTACAAGAAAACTAGTGTGGTGGTTTTGTTTTAATACGCTGCAGCTTTATATTTATGGTAATGCCATTATCTAACCTGTTGCTGGAAAACGCATCGGTAAGGGAAGACCCTGCTTCCCCGGGCACCCAATATGGCTGCCTATTTCAAAAGGGGAAATGGTGTAGTCTCCTAAATAGTTGCTATAGTAACCCAAGGAAGCCCTATTAAAAGGGCATGAAGTGAAAATGTGTTGAACTAAATGCAGAGAGTATTATCCAATATTACACAACTGCTAAAAAAAAAACCATACGGGGTTTCCCGAGGGGGTCTGCATTGAAATACTTCTAAAGTGGCCTCATTACTGGTCGTTTGGGATAATATTTCTATAGATAAAAACAAATGGTGTAAAGTTGTGTGGGGTTTTTTTTTTTTTCTTTCATGCAAGTTATTAAAAGTACTTCCTGTTATAAAATAGAATCTGGCATTGATGGTAAGAATCACAAACTTTTTATTATTTTTTTACTTCCCATGACCGTGAATAGGAATGTTTTTTTTATGTTTTTTTGTGAGGGTACCGACCATTTCATTGGTGATATTCTGTGAACAACGTACAAGACATGGGCAGCATTGTTTACAGGCTCGGTGACCTGTACCTGGTGTGTCTTGATCTGCAGAAACCAACAAATGATGACGACGGTTTCCGATCATTGGCTGGGCTTGGAAGCTATGAAACGGATGAGTGTTTAAATGGGAGGCCGCAAGCTCTGTGTTTAATCAATGTGGCTTCTATGTATGTTTTACGTGGGCTTGGTGGTACAGAGAGACCACGCTACTAGTAGAGTAGTGACCCGGTTTAGTAATGTTGGACTATCCAATGCTGGGACCACAGAAGGGAGTAATGGAACAGGTTTGAATAACCTTTCTGCACAGGGTCTTGTGGTAAAATACAGAATTTCTTGTAAAATCCGTTGACGCCACTTATCTTGCTATGTGTAGTTTCTGCTCGTGTGCAGTTTGGGTTGTGTGGTTTTTTTATTTTGGGATGTATGTAATTAGCGAGGCCAGGGTGTGATTCTGGGAAATAATTGCTGTGCTGACATATTGGGTGCGACAAGGGTTAAGTACAACCCCTCCCCTATAATTAGGCATCTCATAGTATTGAAGTCTACTTTATTTGAAAATAAAATGGCACATTAGGATTAAGAATGGGTTGCTTTAATGTTTTTATATCCCTTAATGCTGCTGTTCACCCCCTCGAGAGTGCATTGTGGCGGGTGTCTTCAAGTAACGCCTTTGGCTTGTGGTGGGGTGTCTGTGGTTTTTTTTTTGTTTTGTTTGTTTTAACGATTTTACTCAATACGGGCAGAAAATATTCAGAAACTGCAATTTTCCAGCTTCATTTTTTTTACCAGGGAAGTACGCATGGCAATGGTCAAGCTATAGTATGAATGCAGCTGCGCTGACCATAAGGCTGCGTCCATAGAGGGGGGGGGAGCCGCACTCCTTTGCGCTGAGGCTCGTTTGCGCAGACGAGCCAGCATGCGTGATCGGGAGGCGAGGCACTGACGTCACTGGGCCAATAGCCCACGAAGCGCCGACGTCACGTTGACGCTGCTTCACTCTAATTGGAGGTTTTCAGCAGACAGCGCGCTCAGAAACAGGTTCTGCTGTCGGCTGAAAATCCCTGCACCTCAGCACGCCTGCGGACACTCGCGGGAGCCCCCTCAAGACATCCTCAATGAGGCTGGCGGGGCTCATCGCAGAGCGTCCGCACAGCTCAGCGCTGACTGTCCTTCTATGGACGCAGCCTTAGTGTGTATATATACAGTTAGAACATAGACTTGTTTTGGACCTTGACCAGCAGAGAGAAGTCTAGGTATGGAACGGCTTTGTGGTTGGCCGTGTGCAGTCATACTCTTGTGTCTCTGTGCTGCAGTATGGTTTTTATAGTTGCAAACTGTAATATTGTAGACAAGTTGGCTGAAAATAACGGCTGCTTCAACACTGTAGGACATTGTTTTATACATAGGCATTTGCTAAAAACTTAATCTTGTGGAGTAGATCCATATTTTGTTTTAAAGCCCTGTAAGGAGACCAGCGGTTCTCTGTATGTACAACTTTGGTTGAAAGATTGTGGGTTATATGATGGACTTTCAAATATCAAGACCACCATGGTCTTGGATCTGTAAACTGCGATTGTGCCGATTTAGGTGCTATCGTGTGGAAGTAGGACTCCTTTGTGCTTTAAAGCTGCAGACCCAGCAATTTTGTGATATTTAAAATAAATAAATAAAATCAGTTCTGTACTATGAGAAAATACTTGTAGCATTTATTTTTAAACCGCACTGAATGACATTTAATGTAACCAGCATTTGTTGTTTCTATAGCAACCGTTTACAAAGTCACATCCCTTTCCTCTTCTGAAACAGGCTCTGGCACACCCCTTTTTGAGCCCTGCCCTCTCTCTAGCAGTGCACCAATTGTATCTAGTGACTGCCTGGTCACATGATCTTCCCCAAAGAACTTTGCATCTTTGGTCCTCTTCTGCTGCACTGACAGCCATTTAATGAACCCCCGTGCCGGATCTTCGCCGGTCGATCACAGGAGAACGGATTAATCGTCAACTTAGCTAATTTCTTATCATTGTGTGGATTGTATTGATGCACGTATTCAAGGACTGCTGCTTTTAAAGTTGGGTTGGCGGAAGAAAACTGGAGTACTTTTCTTCTCTTTCTCCCCTTCCCTCCCCCCCCCCCCCCCCCTTCCTTGCCAGCTCTCTAGCATCGGCAGTCATGTGACGTTGTGTTGCCATGGTGACGTGTCGCCTGAGAGCAGGTAAGAGGGAGTTGGAGGTCTAGCACCTCCCCCGGCCTCTGTAAATGTTGTGCTCCCCACCCAAAAAAAAATCCTGTGCACCTCTTGTATAGAGGCACACAGAAGGGGAAGACTTTGAACAACTAATGGACGAGCCCAGGTGGCAGCGGACATTGAAATGTGGTGGAGACGGAGAGCCTCAACGGAAGACCCATTGAGATTAGAGCAGCTAGTCCTGTGACCTGCATACATTAAATGAGGGACACCTGACAATAATACTGTTTTGACTGAATAACTTTTAAAGTGGATGAATGAAGGAGTAGAGCTGATTCTCCCATTTGCATGAGGTTGTATGTAGTAAGGTTAGTTTATAATGTCACTAGTTATGCAAGGACCGAGCATGGTTGTGGCGCTGTACTGGCCTGCTAGCTAGAATGTTGGCATAAGACTTTGAAATGGAGTGAAAATAAATGTACTCGCAAGTTTGTCATCTTTGCCGGTATCTCCATGCAGTAAGTAGGCAGACTGACTAATAAGCCAAGATGCTGGCAGCATAGCAACAGAGTTAAGGAATCTGTTGTATGCATGTATTGTGCATCTACACAAACTTAGAATGTGCTATTTAAGCTCTAAAACAGCAGTGATGGGTTTTCGTTTCCCAGGTAAACCTCCTTAAACATAGCAGTGTTGGCGCTAGAATTGCAATGTGTATTTTATTTATTTATAAAATATTTTACCAAGAAGTAATACATTGAGTTACCTCTCGTTTCTCGTTTTCAAGTATGTCCTAGGCACAGAGTTGAGACAAATAATACATGGTTAGAAATAGTTACATAAATGAACAGGGTATACATTATATACAAGACATTGCCTGCACAGTTAAAGATAATATATATTATGGGCGTATGAAACAGTTGCAGACCAGATTAAAATGTGAGACAGCCTTAGATTTGAAGGAAACTTTAACTGGTGGTGGATGTGAGTCTCCGGTAGGTTTTTCCAGTTTTGGGGTGCACGGTAAGAGAAGGAGGAACTTCCGGATACTTTTTTGGGCCTTGGGACCATGAACAGTTTTTTGGAGTCTGATCTCAGGTGATAGGTGCTGCATGTGGTTGGGGTGAGGAGCTTGTTCAGATAGACGGGTAGCTTGCCCATAAAGAATTTGAAGGCAAAACAGGAAAGGTGAACTTTGCGCCTAGACTCTAGTGATGACCAATCTAGTTCTTTGAGCATTTCGCAGTGATGTGTGTTGTAGTTGCATTGGAGAACAAAAAGACAAATTGAATTGTAGAGGGTGTCAAGCTTGCTAAGGTGGGTTTGAGGTGCCGAGCCAAATACTATGTCTCCATAGTCAATAATTGGCATTAGCATCTGCTGTGCAATACGCTTTCTGACCAGGAGACTTGGGGAGGATTTATTCCTGTAAAGTTCCCCTAGTTTGGCATAGGTCTTGGTTGTCAGGGTATCAATGTGCATCCCGAATGTTAAGTGGGAGTCAAACCATAAGCCCAGGTATTTAAAACTAGTGACAGGTGTTAGGGTGGTGTTAGCGTTGGTTCTAATCTGAAGCTCAGTCACTGGAAGCTTTAAAAATGTAGTCTTGGTCCCAAATACCATTGTTACAGTCTTGTCAGTGTTTCAAAACAGTTTGTTTTGGGAAATCCAGTTTTCGAGTCTCAAAAAGTCAGACTGAAGTATGTGTTGAAGGTCAGAGAGGCTATGGCTGTGTGCATATAGGATTGTGTCATCTGCATACATGTGTATTGATGTGCTGCTCCTTTTTATAATAACTTCAGATCTGCTGTTTTTTAAGTGAGAGGTTTGGTGGTTCTAAAAACTACCAATGCACTTGTAGATCAATACTCTCTTAACTTCTTTAGAGTTTCTATCGCTGATCAGTCTTAGGCCTCGGTCCCGCTGCGCTCGTTGGCGCGGGCGGCGGGTCGCGAGTTCCCCACCAGCAGGGGAATCCTCGCGAGCCGGTCCCGGTCCCCACTGGCTGCACAGCTGACTACACGCTGTAGCGCGTCAGCCGCTGGAGACACCAGAGAATGGTGTTTCCTAGCGTTGACGTGTGTGGCTGTGAGCCAATGGGGAGGGGAGGCTTCGGGAGGAGGAGAGGCTTCGGGGAGCGGGGAGGAGTGTGGAGTGAAAGCAGGTGAGTGCCTTTCTCTGTGTGTGTGTCTGAGTGCGTGCCTGTCTGTGTGTGTATGTGTCTGAGTGCGTGAGTGCCTGTCTGTGTGTGTGTGTGTGTGTGCGCCCGAGTGCGTGAGTGCCTGCCTCTGTCTGTGTGTGTGTGTGTATGAGTGCGTGAGTGCCTGCCTGTGTGTGCGCGCGTGTGTGTGTATGAGTGCGTGAGTGCCTGCCTGTGTGTGCGTGTGCGCGTGTATGAATGAGTGCCTGCGTGTGTGTGTTTAAACTTACCTTCCAGCTCCAGCCCGAGTCCGTGGAGGGAGGGGGGGGAGAGTAGCGGGTCCCTCCGCTCAAGCCACGCCCCCCTCCCTGTCAAACCGCCCACCTCCCGATCAAACCTCCCACCTCCCGATCAAACCTCCCGATCAAACCGCCCACCTCCCGCCCACCTCCCGCTCCGGCTCCCGCTCCCTACAGACCGCAGATCGCGGTCTGTGTATCTCAGCGCACCGCCTGTCAGCAGCGCAGGTGCGCTGACTCTGGGAGCGGGGCCTTAGCCTTACCCTGGTGCATTGAATCTGAATGCATTTGGCTTTAGGCCGCATATTTGAACACGTCTGCAGTTTAACCACTGGGTGGCGATGGCGTGCCAGTTTTGAAAAATATTGCAGCCGTGCTGTTTGAAGATATTCTTTAATACAGATTATGGGCCTCATGCAGAGAGCATAGAATTTTCAAATTGGCGAATTTCATAAAAAGTAGCTTTTCTGGAGAGTTTTATTCTCCATATGCAGAAAAGTGCGAATTCTGCTATGTTTAACATGGATGCGTGTGGTGAGTTTGAATGGAACAGATGCGCGCTTTAGAAATGTAAAAAAAAAAAATTGCGGCTTTTTTTTCCCCTTTGCTATAGGCGGCGAGCGCCATCTTATTGCCAATATTTCCTGGCGCGGCTAAAATGAGAAAAACGCGCCATTTCCCTGGCGCGAACAGCCGCTACATGCCGTTCGTACCTCTCTGCATTCGGAGAGTTTTAAAAATGGCGAGATCGAGGTTCTCGCCAGCCGCGAGGCGAGTTTTAGCAATAAAAAAAACAAAATGGCACGTTTTTCGGAACTCGCCATTTTATGCCGGTTTCTGCGCGAAATTGTACAAAAAATGGCGAATTTTGAAATAACGATGCTCTCTGCATGAGGCCCAACATCTTTAATATACTGATGTTCTTTGTGGTTTTTATATATTCATTTTTTTTTTATTTTTTTTTAGGAACCTGAAATATGTCTGGCATAGCCCTGAGCAGACTCGCACAGGAGAGAAAAGCTTGGAGAAAAGATCATCCTTTTGTGAGTTTCAAGCAACCATGTATAACCCATATAGAAAAATGTCACGTACAAAACGCTTGTAAATGCAGGGGCCTGTAAACTATTGTGTCCCAGATTTCCGACATTTGCAAAGCCCACAGAATTTTAAAACGCACAAGTAGCAAACTTGTTTCTTGCTATTACATTCCAAATGTGATGTGCTATAAACTGTTGTGTGTTTTTTTTTTTTTAATTTAATTTAGGGTTTTGTGGCGGTACCAACAAAGAATCCAGATGGCACAATGAATCTGATGAACTGGGAGTGTGCCATTCCAGGGAAGAAAGGGGTAAGTGCTTTGGGGTTACTTCATTTACCTTCCCACAAAAATAGTTTGGCTAACAATATAAAAGTTGCTCAATTTTGTACAGGTTATAAAACCATCACCTGGTTGTGGACAGCTATTATTTGTTTGATGGCTTGGGTATGGTACTGGAGAAATGAAAACCATTGGGTTTCAGTGACGGCACGGGAAAACATGAAGACTTTTTTCTTTCTGTTAAATGTTTAAATTGCCCAATTACTAGATGGAAAATTTTCTGATTGAAACTAGCACTTTTAGACTTGCCAAATATGATTTTAATGTTAGTGAAAAGCTTCACCGTTGGAGTCTGGCAGCTAAAGACGCTGAACTGTGCACGTGATATACATAAGTTCTGTGAAGCCAAATGATTATAGGTAAATCGCTCTGCCCTATTTGGATCACTTGCCAAAACTGAACTAAACGAGTGACTTCCGGTCACACGTAAGCAGAGACTACTGGTGTGAAAGATGTTTCATGGAGGCGATGAGCAGCAGAGTAGAAAGTCCAGATGTATTAAAAGTAATGTTTGTTTTTTTTAGACGAGAGAAATATGGTAAACTTACTAGAAAGTAGCAGACCTGGATGCCCAGAAAGTAATGAGCCCAGAAAAGATGTCCCGATCACTACATTTGTAACAGTGATTAAATGAGTATTGGCCTTTGCCATTGACTGGTTTCAAAGGACCACCAAGGTTGCGATGGTTGACGCAGTCATTCTTCACATTTTAAAATAAATCCATGTATGATGTACAGAGTTTATTTATTTTTTCCCTTTCTGTCCATCGTTGTGGTTCAGTGTATTCTGTCCTTGATAACAATGTAGCACGCTATAAATGAACACAATCCTGTACAATTTGGTGTCATCCCTTAATAGTAAATATGGGGGGAAACTACCTAATATATCACTCGGAGATTGCGAACGTCCTACCTGTTATAGTCCAGTTAATTTGGTTTGCAACAATGCAGCTACCCTCGAATCCGGATATGTATAAGTTCTTGTGCTTTATAAAGTTCATTCTTCATGTTTGTGTTTTTTGCTTTTTTCTGTTGCAGACCCCTTGGGAAGGAGGGTTATTTAAACTACGGATGCTTTTCAAGGATGATTATCCCTCCTCGCCTCCGAAATGTAAGTGAATCGGGTAGCATGTTAGATTTTTGCTTAGAACCTCTGTCCTCCACGTATCTCACTGGTTAGTGTGGTGCCTCGTTTAAGAAACCCAGGAAACATTATCTTTGCAACAGTTTTCAAAACAGTCTTTGTCTACCATTTTTATACTGCCGCCGATCAATGCAGAAGACCTTACATTTGTTCCCGCTGTTTAATCAGATGCTGCTATTATGTATTAAAGTTCTGCATACGATCTGGGTTAATTGTATAGAACAGGGGCGGCCAACTCGAGTCCTCGAGCTACCGACGTGTCATGTTTTCAGGCCATCCCAGCTTCAGCACAGGGGGTGCAATCTTTGACTGAGCCATCTGTGCTGAAGCAGTGATGGCCTGAAAACCTGACCTATTGGCAGCTCTTGAGGACTGGAGTTGGCCGCCCCTGGTATAGAATAAACAGAAGTCTTGTAATCTCGCGTTTTCCCACAAACCCCCACGGATTTCTTTCTAATTTCATACAGGTAAATTTGAGCCGCCCTTATTTCACCCAAATGTCTATCCTTCCGGCACAGTTTGTCTGTCTATCTTAGAAGAAGATAAGGATTGGAGGCCAGCAATCACAATTAAACAGGTACAATAAAAAGGTGATAACTTCTGCCAGGGACCAGGAACAGCTGTTGTTCGCCGCCATTCATTAAACCGGTCATTTAATTTGTAACCCTCTCTGTAGATCTTGTTAGGAATACAAGAACTTCTAAATGAACCAAATATACAAGATCCCGCTCAAGCAGAGGCGTACACAATTTACTGGTGAGTATATGATGCACCGTGGGAATTCAGTTCTTGTAGCCATGTTGGTCCTTGAGCAATATATACCGGTTGAAGGTTGCAATACACTTATTTATTATTATTTTTCTCCCCCATAGCTGGAATAAGTGCACGGAGCTTGTGAAACTTCGCTGGTTTCATGTGAAGTTTTTTCAAAACTCTGGACACCAATTTAATTTGCGAGTGCGCATGTTGGCCCCCTAAACTAATTCTAGTTTAGCAAATGTTGTATACTTTTTTTTAGTGGTGTATGTTAACAAGACTTTGAGTAGGGACATTATTTTATTGGAAATTGGTGCATTTTAATAAAACAATTTCCAAGTGCTGCCTGTATCCGGAGTTACTATAAATGGCAGCAACTCCATTGGTAATATTCTAAATTGTTTTCTATACCCAAGTTAAGGGTGCTCGGGTTTTTATAGATGTAATGATTACTTATCATTAGCCGTGTGTGTGTGTGTGTTTACACTGCATTTTGATCACAATCGAACACCATTGCGTGGCAACCCTGCCTAAGATGGGGGTCGCATTTTGTGTTTTTTACTTTTTTATTTTAAGTTTTTTTTTTTTTTTCTTTTCTTTCAGCCAAAACAGAGTGGAATATGAAAAGAGAGTCAGAGCACAAGCCAAGAAGTTTGCACCATCATAAGCTCCAACCATGTGGCATTAAACAAAAAAGGAAGGGATTGGTTTTGGCAAGAACTTGTTTACAAATTTTTTGCAAAAATTGAATGATGCTAAATACAATTAAGATTCACTTAGGGGAGGGGGTTGATGTGCCATTTTCCATTTCCGCCACTTGTATAGAGTCCTAAATTTGCTGAATTTTCCCCCCCAGTTTTTTCATACAGGGTTCTCTTCCTTCAGTCTTTTGTATTTTGATTGTTATGATGTAAAACTTGCTTTTATTTTAATATTGATGTCAGTATTTCAACTGCTGTAAAATTATAAACTTTTATACTTCTATAAATTCACTAGTAATCTATAGTTTACTTTGCTATCGGATGCAGGCATGCTTTAAATTGTTTAGATCTATATCTAGCCTCTAGCTGGCTGTATGAAAAAAATAAAAACAATGTCATAAATTCCACCCCCTCCCCTACCCCAAATTTTTTTCTTTTTCCATCTTTCAGAAACTAGGTTGTATCCCAACCTAGCGCCTCAGATTTAGTCAGTCGGCATCTTGCTTCTGCATTACTTCCTTGTGTTTGTATGGCGTTTTGTCTGTGTTGCTGTTTAGAGTAAATAAACTGTTTATATAAATTTTTTTGTTTCATTATCTTTTTCATTAAAAGGACCACAGAGTGGAATTCTCCTGGCGTTATAAAGTGACATTTGAAACATTTTTACAAATTTATCTGTCAACTTTTTATTATTTTTTTTTATTATTTTTTATTTTTTGTTATATTCTTGCTACACGGTGAAAAGATAAACGCAAACGAATGTCGCCTGGCATCTTAATGTAGTTGGCAAAAGTACTGTTGTCTTGTACTCTGAAATGCAAATTTAAATAAACATTTAGCAGTAAACCAAAAACCTGGTAAGTATGGTGGTCTTTTTATTTAGAGACCTGGCATTCGGATGAACACTGCAACACGCTAAACAGTGCAAATAAAAACCGGTACATTGGAAGTGACTTTGGTAAACAAACTAGCTCTTTTATTTTTTTTCACTTTGTGTGTGAAGGTCCTTTTATGTTCGGATTTTAAAGATCAGTCTTTGAATTTTTTTTTAAATTTGAGACCTGATGTGTATGAGGCCTTTTTACTATGAAGTTGAATAAATTGAATACTTTAGCATTTTTCTAAAGAATTTGAAATAACTTTCATGTAGTGCTTTTCTAGCAATAGGACTCATGTCACAATTGCATTATAGCGAGTGGTACACAGAATTCTACATAGAATTTTACAGACAGTCCCTGCCCCAGAGAGCTTACAGCCTTCAGTATATCTAGCACCTGATGACAAAAGATGGTGTCCTTAGGGAAATCACTGAGTTTATACTGGGATTCGTGCTCCCCAGTCTCATTCTGTCATTATTCTGAGTCGCTGCCCTTACTCGCTGAAACATCGTTCTTCAGCAGCCATGTGTTCTGTTTAAAAGCAGAGAATAAAGTATCAAAGGAATATGATCACAAAGTTGGAGGAATACTCTGAGAAACTGAACCAAACCTCAGTCTTGTTTGTGTTTTTGTTTTTTTGCTGATCGTGGCTGCAGTCGAGGCCCCCAGCCACTATTGTAGCAGGCGAAACAAAAGGCATTGCGCAATAATGTGAGTTGTCATGGCAGCCAGTATTATGGAAATCTACCAGCGGTGTGGGAGGAAATCTCTGCTCTGTTGGGTTAAAAAAAAAAACTAATATTTTTTTTTTCTTTTGTAATGTCAGTAAAGTTACTGAATGGCCACATTTATTAGGAGAGAGACTCTTCTGGTTTGGGTGTTCAAGGGATGCGTACAGCACAGGCAGGCAATGCCTTAATGGTGCTTGACAGGTTCTTGGGTCCTTGGATCTAACCAAATACTTGACCCACTTGCTTCACTGTGTGTGTGTGTGTCTTGATTGGCTAAAAGCAGGTTTAATTAATCTGTTGCAATGCACAACATAAAATATGTGAGATTAGTCTTATTTATTAAATGGTCCATTGCACCTCCTATGCAGTCACCTCTCCTTATATCCCAGAAATCCTGCTGCATGTACCTCCTCCCTCCATATGTGCCATGCAACATCGCCATTATAATTCTGCACGAAGCTATTACTAATTACCCAGCTCACTGCCCCCTCATGATTGCACTTCTTTTTGTTTTTGTTTAAAGGGGTTGTGTAGCTGTGTTCACATTTTCTCCCATGTAGTGAGGGAGCAGGGGGTATGATACCTTTTATTGGACCAACGAGTAGTTTATCTGTTACAAGCTTTCCAACCTCTCGGGGTCTTTCAATGGGGATGGCAGAGATCCAGAAACACAATATTATATACAGTGTGTGGCAGCGGTGTGCAAACTGGGGCGCGTGAGAGTTTTTGTTGGGGGGGGGATTGCCACGGTCCTGCCCTCTTCCCCCGAGGCATTTAAATTAAAGGCCGGGGGACCGCGTGGCGCCTCTGCAACCTCGACTTACCAAGGTTCAGCCGGCTTCGGGATGCGTAATGCAGCGGGTCACGTGGCGCCGCGTGAGGTATGGGGGCGGGGAAGGAACGGAGGGAGCAAGGCAGGGGGGCACAGCAAAATAAGTGCGCCCCCCCTGGTATAAGGGATATCTGGTTACAATGGATGTTGAGCGGAAGTGGGAAATAAGGTAGAAAGAGGCAGGAATACATAAATTGCTGTGACAATGTATCATGATCATACATGTTGTAGTTTCTGTTCTAGGGAAGGACTGCAATGTGTCCCCTTTCATATGTCCTCATTGCTCTTGTGGTTTAGTAAACCACGGCAATACATTGTGTGTATATTGATTATGCTGTATTACACAAATATAGTGAGTGTAGATCTATGTATTTGGGATATATTGCTGTTTATACATGCGAGTGAATAGATATATTGAGGAGACGCACATATGGTTCATAAATGGTTTTTCTTGGTCCATGCTTTAAGGAGCAGGTAGTAGCCTGACCTTTAATTAAAACCTATGGGGGAAATCACGATGGCAAAAGGCTGTTATATCCTAATAAATTTTAAATGCATTCAAACTAAAATGTCATGTTTTGAATTCACTGCCCGCTTTTATTGGGCATCCCGCTTAATGGCAAAAATGTCAGAAGTAATACAAAATGCTCCAGGGATTTAGCGTTATTTGGTTGCAATTCTTTTAACGAAGTGTGTGTTGTTTTTTTTTTTATATAGTTGGTAAAACGGAGGAACAGCGCAACCTGCTGGAAAACCGGTGAATTAGCTTCATTATTTAAAATCGTAGCTGCAGTCTAACCATCCATATACTGGAGCTTGTGCTATAACTTCTACCTAATTTATTAAAAACAAATATGTTGGTGAACTATAAAATAACCATAATGGATTTAAATCAGAATGAAACATATTTTGTGAGTGTTCTCACAGTTTTTGTTAATTTTTGATTGTGACAAAGTGTAGACTTAAATTGTGTTAAAGTTGATTCCTCTAATTAATATATAAAAACTAATATATTTTCTATATTAGTGGAGGAAGAGTGCTTGCTAGAGGATTCTATGTGCATGTGCATTAAAAAAAAGTGACGAAAACCCTCCACAGTAAAGCATAAAGCAACTGTAAATATTACTCTATGTTTATTTGCATGTCTTAGACAGGTCTTGCAGACCTGTCTAAGACATGCAAATGAACATAGAGTAATATTTACAGTTGCTATATATATATATATATATATATATATATATATATATATATATATATATATATATATATAGCAACAGAACATAAAGAGAGAATCCTCTAGCAAGCACTCTTCCTTCACTAATATAGAAAATAATAAATTGTTTATTTAGTAAATGAAAGAAACAAAAGAAAGTAAAACCTAATAGGTGCTGAGTAGTACTAGAGTAAAACTATAAAAATACATCCATATAGTAGTACGTATACCTGCTATCTATATGTATAGCCAAGTATCAGTATTTGTGTACTGTGTCTATAATAGCTCCTAGGGAGTACCACACATCCCCCTCCAGGTCAAACATGCAAGCAGATACGCTTCAATGTAATGAAAGGTAACCCCAATGCTTCTCTCTATGGCATGCTGAAAGCAGAGGGGCCGTTCTAGGCAGGTCTCGCATTTAAACTTTTCTCTCCTTTCACTCAGATAATAGCAGCCGCGTTCTCCGTTCCCCAGCTAGAGTAGTATGCCTCACTTTGTATTCTGGAAGCCAGAGGGTCACGTGGAGATGACTTAGCTCAGATAGTGCCAACTCGCCCTCTTTCCTAAGCACGACAAGATCTGTTTCTTTTCTTGGTTTTATTGAGGGAAAACAGGATAAGGTACAGTCTCTTGTGTAGAGGTGTAGGTGTCTCTGTGTGTGCTCAGTATTCAAGGGAGGTGAAAAGATTCTCCTTCAGCACCATTACAGGGTTTTACAGAGAAGTACTCACGAGTCCTGGCAAATGGTGGAAAGGATGAAGCAGTGTATGCTGGGTGTCAGATAGTCTGGGAACAGACCATCTGTGGGCAGAACAGAGGGGGAGACAGCAGACTAACCCATTTGGGAGAAAGGCTGGGGCTGCCATGGCAACTCACAGGAGTGCCTGGAGAAGCTGCAACATGTAGCAAAATGTAGCATCTTAATGCAGCAGACTGCTGGAAAGGGGGAAATGGCTCTGTATTATCACACAAGCATTGGAGTTGCATGTAGAACCAAATACATACAGCTGCCACTAAGCATGCTGACAAGCAGGGCTGCAAGGACAAGGGGGGGGTGAGACAGAAATGCAGACAGGGGTATTCCTGTTCCATGACACTCCCCGTCTGGTATCTGTAGATACCACTATATGGTAGGTTATGTGGAACATATGTGCAATGCATACAACATAACAACATAATAATGCAAAGTCCATGTCCACATAACGAGGTGATACCGGCCGGCACCACTGGTATTGAAATCCCTTGGCAAAGTCTTTTAGCAAAGGATATTGGATGGATGAACCGCTCCAGGTTTGCTGGTTTCACCACAATGTCTTTCTGTGAAAGTCTCTGGCACTGTTTCCTTTCGACTTTGTGAGAGAACAGTCCCTTTGACTCTGTAGCTTTCTCTACAGAGTGCATCACCTCGTGGATGTGCCATTCATGGTAGTTTGTCATCCCATCACCTGGCGTTTGGCGGGAGGAGATGGCTTTAGGTTCCTTGCGGAAGCGGATTAATGTCCCTGGAGGACTTGTCGTCAAGTCTTGTCCAGTGAGGAGGGTGTCGTTCAGGGAGACTCCCTGGAGTTGAGCGCTAGGGTTGAACACTACCCGGATTTGATCGGGTTCCTGAGGGTGGTAGGCCCCAGGTGATTGGAGGTACCGACATTCTTCGCCTTCCCCCATTAGAGGTGCTGGCTTTGCGTGGCCGGTAAAGAATATCTTCTGGATGAAGACCACAAAGTTGTTTTTGGTCTCTGGTTCCCTTTGTAGGCCGCAGAGGTGCGAGGTGAACCTAGAGATGGCATGTTCTCCATTGTTTGGGAAGCGCCTCCTTGGTGAACGGAATGGTAGCGGAGTCACCCGACTGCTTAGTCCGTCTTTAGAGAGCTCCTTGACTGTTAACTTCGGGAATCCTCTATCTTCCCTTGATGGTGTTTGTTTGTCATCGTTCCTTGTTGTCTGGAACGCTGTGCACCGTAGTTCATCGGTACATTTCTCTTGCACGAGAACATCTCCGCGTAGTTTGGTGAAACGCTTTTGTGTTTCTTTGTTGACTGCCATCGGGAGGTTGTTTTCTCCCTGGACATAACGAAGAACAGTCTCTTTTGTCCTTGTAAACCCTTTTGGGAAATGTCTCTGCAACTGTCCCCTCTTGCGTGTTTGAACGAACAGTCTTTTTGACACTGTGGCTTCGCCTGTGGGGCGCAATCTTTTGCGGCTATGCCAGCCGTGGCAATTGGTTGCTCTGTTGCTTGATACTCTGTGGAGAGGAACAACTGTACGTCTTAATTGTGCCCTTGCTCGCGGGAGTATTGTCTGATTGTTTGTTGTTTTTAGGACGATCCTTTTGTCGGTCACCTTTGGGAGGTTACTCTCTTCCTTCGGTGGAGTCGACTCATCATCCTTGGCTGTCTGGACTGCTGAGCATCCTAAGCCATTGTCGCATCCCATCGGCGTGGGGATGTCTTTGTTGGTCTCAGGGGTATGACCTTGACTTTTCTCTTCACTTGGCCCTTCGGTCACTTGGAGATGGCCAAGACATGGTTCGGAGAAAGATGTGTGTCCACATTCTGTCACCTCCGTTCTGCGTGCATCGACGTAGTCTTGCCCGTGCTCTTTGTTAGTGCACGAGTTGCCCACTATCACCCATCCTAGGTCGAGTCTTTGGGCGTATGGCGCGTTGTGGGGTCCGTTGTGCTGTTTACGGACTTTATGTACTCTCATGATGTCCCTACCGAGCAGCAGCAGGATCTTGGCGTCTTGTTCCACCGGCCGGATGTGGTTGGCTATTCCTTTGAGGTGGGGGTAATGGAGTGCCACGTCTGGTGTGGGTATCTCGTCCCTGTTTGTGGCCATGTGGTTGCACTCGATGAGTGTGGGAAGGGGCATGTTCACTTTGCCGTCTATTGAGCATATGGTGTAGCCATTCACTCTTCTCCCTGTGGTCTCCATTTGCCCTGCGCACGTTCTGAGAGTGTAAGGAGAAGCACCATCTTGTATGTTAAACATGTCGAAGAACTCTGACCTGACCAGTGATCGGTTGCTCTGGTCGTCGAGGATTGCGTACATCCGAATAGCCTTCTCAGGTTGTCCCTGGGGGTGCACTGCGACAAGGCATATTTTGGAGCAGGACATTTTGTCACCTTCTTTTCCGCAAACTTCAGTGCGCTGAGATGTGACGGATGTTGACTCTCCTTCTTCTTTCTCCCCGCCATGCTCCGCTATGGAGGATGGGTTCTTGAGTTGGTGGAGTGTCATCGCCTCTGGGTGTAACGCTGTCACGTGCTTGTCACTCTCGCACACTGTGCATTTGATCTCTTCCTTACAGTCCCTGGCTAGATGGGTAGTGGAACCGCAGCACTTGAAGCAGACTCCGAATTCTCCAAGTAACCTCTTGCGTTCCTCTAGGGACTTCATCCTGAACCCAAAGCACTTGTTGAGTGGGTGTGGCTTCTTGTGTATGGGACATTCCCTGTTTGGGTCCCTTGGTTCCTTGTCTCCGGCGACTGACTGATCGGGAGTAGTTTGGGTCGTGGGAGGCACGTCCGTCCTGCGGGCCGAGACGGGTGTTTGGGGGTTACCATATCTCGTCGCTGGTCTCTCGTTCTTCAGGCTGCTCGCACTGTATGTGGTTTGCGCACCTAAGATGAAACTGGGATCGTTTCTTGTCCTTGCCGCTTCGCGGATGAAGCTCACGAAGAATGAGAATGGGGGGAAGACGACTTGCTTCTCCCTTTTGTATTTGGAGCCTTGTGAAAGCCACCTTTCTTGGAGGTTGAAGGGTAGCTTCTCCAGGATGGGTCTCACTCCACGAGCTGAATCTAGGGCGTTGAGACCTATTAAAGAATGGTCTTTCCTTGCGAACTCCAGTTCTTGCAGCAGGTCTCCAAGATCCCATAACTTCGAGTAGTCTTTATTCGTGATCTTGGGGAAGCTCTCGATTCTTTTGAAGAGTGAATCCTCGACTGCTTCAGGGCTGCCATAGGTCTCTTCTAGCCTTTCCCACACTAGGCCCAGACCTACTTGGGGTTGATGTGCGTTTGCCGTCCGAAGTCTCTGCGCTTGCTCCCTGGATACGTTCCCCAGGAACTTGACTAACAGGTTGAGCTCTTCCCTTGCTGAGAAGTCCAAGCTGTCGATTGCATCTTTGAACGTGAACTTCCACGTCCGGTAGTTCTCAGGGCGGTCGTCGAAGCTGATGAGTCCTGCGTGCACCAAGTCGCGCCGGATCATGTACTTGGCTATGTCTGTCAGACCTGAGACATTGGCGCGTTTGCCCCGTTCTGAGGTAGTTGCTGGGACGGTCTGTGCGGTCGCCTCTTCCTTGGCGTGGACGCGTGATGACTGCTGGCCAGTGTGAGGGGCTGTTTTCTCCCGCGTGGGTGTACCTGGATTACGAGCCTGTTGTGGTGCATCCGTGTGCGCTCTGGCGTGTGGATCACTGTTGCGGCTGTGGCTATCCCAGGCAGCGTGTGCCATTGACGGAGCAGCGTCTTCTCCTCGTGGTCCTAGCGAGTCTTCGTTGTCTGTGGTGTCACTCCCTCCGTGTTGAGATGGTGCGCTGGTGTTTACACTGAAGAGGCTCCTTACGTAGTCTTCAGTGCGTTGGGCTGGATCCTCTGAAGCTATCCGTCTGTACGGTAGCTCCCCGCCGTCCTGTCTCGCAGCTGCTTCTAGGACTTCGGCTTGGGCTATGGCGGCAGCGGCGTCCTCTTCTTTGCTTAGAGCCTCTAGATCCGCGTCTAATTCGGCCTTTCTACGCGCATTGGCAGCGGCGGTGGTAGCCGCGGCGGCATTGGCAGCAGCGGTGGTAGCAGCGGCGGCGGCATTGGCAGCGGCGGTGGTAGCAGCGGCGGCGGCATTGGCAGCGGCGGCAGTAGCAGCGGCGGCGGCATTGGCAGCGGAGGCGGCCTGCTCCTCCTCTTCTATGCGCGCCTTTTCTGCCCTTACGGCTGCCTCTCTCCGACCATATTCGGCCCTGGCACGTGCGGCCTCTGCTGTGGCTCGCGCCTTGGTAGCGCTCGCGCTAGACGCGTGAGATTGCACTGATCTTGCTGACCTTGATGAGTGTCTGGATGTGCTTGAGCGCTGCGATGCAGTTTCCAGCAAAAGGTCTTTTCTCACGCTTTGAGCGTCTGTGATGGCGGCCCGCACGCGGCTGTCACGTGCAAGATCAATGTTATTTTGTAAGTCTCTTTCTTGCAGGCTTTCGCCGGTGTTGGTTCTGGTCAAGTAGGTGATGTATGTTTCTGACAGCCCTTGGTAGCACGAGTGATCAGACTTTATTTGAATAATTGCCTGCGCGAGCTGTTGTGCATTATCGCCAATACTAACGACATTGCGTAACTCCAATGCGGTTGTTTCCCAGGCCAACTCTAATTTAGCGCGGTGCGCTTCAATGTCAGTCTCATATTTTTCGCGGGCCTTTTGTGTCAGTGTGACTGCCCGTTTGGGCCTTGCGCCTGCCTGCGCCTGTTGCAGATGCGCATTGGTCTCTGTGTCTGAGAGCGCTTTCCTGCGTGATGTCTGGTGAGGCTCTGAGTTCTGCCATGCTGTAGGTGTGTGTAGGCCTTTGCCAGTGCGTGTGGCGTGCGGTCTTTTACCTTGTCAGCGATGGGCGTCTGTCTCAGATGATGCCGAGCGGTGTCCTGCAGCGTGCAGCGTTGGGGTAGCTGTACTTACAGGTGTCCGTTGGCTCCTCACTGTGGGGCTGGGCAGCGGGTGGACTCAGACAGAGAAAAGGGCAGTTAGTAATTGTGAGAGGAGCACTGTTTGTTGCAACTGCTGTGCAGTTTGAGCTACAGGTTGTCTGTGAAAGCTGCAGACTGTGTGCAGTTGCAGAGGCTGCTCTGTGTAATGGAGTCTGGAGTAGCAGCTCCTGTAAGTGTCTGTAAGGCACACGATTATCTTTTCACTATTCTGGAAGCCAGAGGGTCACGTGGAGATGACTTAGCTCAGATAGTGCCAACTCGCCCTCTTTCCTAAGCACGACAAGATCTGTTTCTTTTCTTGGTTTTATTGAGGGAAAACAGGATAAGGTACAGTCTCTTGTGTAGAGGTGTAGGTGTCTCTGTGTGTGCTCAGTATTCAAGGGAGGTGAAAAGATTCTCCTTCAGCACCATTACAGGGTTTTACAGAGAAGTACTCACGAGTCCTGGCAAATGGTGGAAAGGATGAAGCAGTGTATGCTGGGTGTCAGATAGTCTGGGAACAGACCATCTGTGGGCAGAACAGAGGGGGAGACAGCAGACTAACCCATTTGGGAGAAAGGCTGGGGCTGCCATGGCAACTCACAGGAGTGCCTGGAGAAGCTGCAACATGTAGCAAAATGTAGCATCTTAATGCAGCAGACTGCTGGAAAGGGGGAAATGGCTCTGTATTATCACACAAGCATTGGAGTTGCATGTAGAACCAAATACATACAGCTGCCACTAAGCATGCTGACAAGCAGGGCTGCAAGGACAAGGGGGGGGGTGAGACAGAAATGCAGACAGGGGTATTCCTGTTCCATGACACTTTGCAAAGCCATGCTGAGCGCATCCTGAAACAGCCAGCTGAGCCATCCTGCGTAGTGCATTCAGTGTCTTCCTATAGGCCTGGGGTGGCCAACTCCAGTCCTCAAGGGCCAACAGCAGGTCAGGTTTTCATCATATCCCCGATTCAGCACTGGTGGCTTAATCTGGCTCAGTTGAAGACGTCCATCACCTGTGCTGAAAATCTGACCTATTTGTGGACCTTGAGGACTGGAGTTGACCACCCCTTCTATAGGCAATGGCCGATCCCACTGTAATGCATCTATAAATAATACATTTACATCTTTAAACTAATATGCAAAGTATCAATGAATGGCAGATTAACATTACATGAGCTGCATACATTCCATGGTACTGCGGCCCTGAGGCAGCTGTGCACTTATAAAACTTGTTGGGTTTTTTTTTTTGTCACCTTTTAACAATTCTTTAAAGCTGTATTAATAACGTGTTGCCTTTTCCTGCAGCTGCATCCCAGAGACACCTGCACGTATGCTTGAGTTTCTATTGAGAGGGGTGAGTTTATATGCTGTTTGCACCCTTAGGAAGTGATGCTTTTGTCGTATGTTACATACGACATCCATCACAGGTGTAAAAACGTGTGCTGAATGGTTTTGGGAGTACACTGGTTTCCATAGTTCTACACTTTTTATTAAATAGGCTGACCGGTGCCACTCCTAAAAACACGTGGTCTAGAACAGGGGTGCGCAAACTGTTCCCCCTGCCTGCTCTCCTCCCCTGCTCTCCTCCCCTGCTCGTGCCCCCTCCCCCCCCTCTCGGCTCCGGCGTCAAATGACGCAGCGGGGTCATGTGAAGTCACGTTGCCATGGCAACTCGGCATCATGTGACCCTCTGCATCATTTGCCGTCAGGTTACCATGGCGACGTGTCAACGAAGACAAGGTAGGAGAAGTTACAGAGGCCTCTCCCCCAGGGCATTTAAATTAAATGCCGGGGGAACGGCCAGGACCTCTGTAACCGGGGATTGAATGAGCAGGAAGAGCGTCCAAGAAAATGGCTTTGTTTTTCGGTTCCACTATTCCTTTAATATAATTATATGCTAGCCAGGGGTGCGCAAACTGAGGGGCGCGCCCCCTAAGATTTTCCAGGGTGGGGGGCGCGCCCCTCCGTTTGCATTTTTCACAGTAAAATTCAAGTAAATTTAGGCAATTTAAATATATATGGTGCATGTGTTCGAAATGCTTACAAA
Organism: Ascaphus truei; assembly: GCF_040206685.1. NCBI lineage: Eukaryota > Metazoa > Chordata > Amphibia > Anura > Ascaphidae > Ascaphus > Ascaphus truei. The sequence continues at coordinate 32,860,126 of NC_134493.1, read as the reverse complement.
GTGTTGAAACATAATAATTGTCAAGTCTTTAAATATACCTAAAAGGACATTACAAGATTCTACTCATAAATCTTTTCTCATCTGGCCTCTTTGGAGAATTACAATCAATGTATATTCAAGTCATCTATGCAGGGAGTATACAGATTGGAGGATGGAAAACTCTTAAAATGTGACAGGTAAGTCCAACATTATGTGCCTTTGTATGGTATGGCAGATATACAGGCAATGCTGCTAACCTTTGCGATAGCAGTACTTTATAAGTAGAAATAATTATATATCATTAAGCCATACTAACACAGAAGTCAGTTTTATGCCGTACCAATATTTGAAACTATATATACATACATACATACATACATACATGTCACGTACGACCCCCAGCTAGCCCGCGACCTGCATTCGGGACACGGGATAATACTGACGCTCGCAGGCGCACCCACTACACCTCCGCAAAGGTCTGTCAAATGGACAATATCCCCTCTACAGGATCAAGGATCAATACACAACCCGCAATCTGCCCCACTCTTCACCCCCGCAAAGGTCCCTCAAATGAGTTGTATCTCTCCTCAATCCGTCCCAATATCCCACTGCCACGAACAGCACACAAGTGAGCACATGACAGACATGCAACCAGGGTTAATACACACGTCTTATGCTAGCCAACCCCCCTTTCTCCTCTGCAAGGAACCAGTGAGTTAGAATTAGCCCCTACTCAATTGCACGTCATAACTATCCACTGCCACCACCTGAGGTTATGCAGATATGAAAAAAGGTCAATTAATATTTCCCAGGTCCCTGTTTATTATAGGAAAACTATGCACTTTAACACACAAAATCAGTTGTAGTAACGTGCCCGAATTAGTAAGTTATTCTTTCCAGAGCGTGCACCAGTTCAGTCAAAGCATTACTTATTAAATGTTTTAATATATATATAAAAATACAGTGCTTAGGTTACAGAAAAGGTATTACAAACTAAACATACAATTACAATATAAGGCAGAACAGCTTCTTAAAATAAAAGGGATAAAACAGAAAATCATATACAGTACATTACCAAATGCTATGAATTTTCCCCAGAGAGGCGCTGGTTCAGAAGATGAGATCTACCATGCTCTTCCAAGCATGCACCTGGTGAGAACTGACGTTTAACAACCTGGCCCAGACTTAAATACATTCTTTCTCCAGGCCCCGGCAGGAGCCCACCCCTTCTACAGAATACTTTGAAGCTGCTCTACACCGACCCTGTCTATAAACCTTGATTGTGCTGTGCTACAGTGAAAGAAGTAGGCGCTAACACTATTAGTGATCACTAAAAATAAAGTGAATAAAATAAATGTTCAAGTGATACAATTATGTGAATAATCAAAAAACATGATAAAAACGTGACAATAATAAATGAATTAAGACCCCCTGATCAAACCCATCTGGCAGGGACTGGTTTCTCAGGTCCCAAAGTAGTAGAATTTTGTTTGCAATCTAGTGGGAGCATATAAGGGAAATAAAACAAAAACAATCTAAGTGTAGACAATAAAACAATGTGAATAAAGTCTGTGGATTTCTTGGCTCTTATGTACAGCCTACTCACAAGATCTCAGTATTTTACGGGCAACAGGAAGCAATTATGGACGACATGAAGAACTCCTGGTTCAGAAAAGATGATAATCTCCGATCACTGCAAGATGATGGTGCATGAAAAAAAGAAATATACCCATAGTGCAGACCGATCATATAAAACGTAACTTTATAAGGGTTCAAAAATGCAAACTTACAATAAAAACGTTAAATTAACGCATATATCACTAAAATGTGATGGAAGAGAATCGATGTGAACACCTGGCTCGCCCCCCCCGCCTCCGGTCAGCGATCGGTTCGTGAAACGCCTCCACAGTCAGCTACCTGCTTCCTGGTCTCTGAGGTGTTGCGTCACGTCACTTCCGGTTCTTTGCGTCACGTCACTTCCGGTTTCGGTTAGGCGAATCCCTAAACCGGAAGTGACATGACGCAAAGAACCGGATGTGACGTGACGCGACGCCTCAGAGAGAGACCAGGAAGCAGGTAGCTGACTGTGGAGGCGTTTCAAGAACCGATCGCTGACCGGAGGCGGGGGGGGCGAGCCAGGTGTTCACATCGATTCTCTTCCATCACATTTTAGTGATATATGCGTTAATTTAACGTTTTTATTGTAAGTTTGCATTTTTGAACCCTTATAAAGTTAAGTTTTATATGATTGGTCTGCACTATGGGTATATTTCTTTTTTCATGCACCATCATCTTGCAGTGATCGGAGATCATCATCTTTTCTGAACCAGGAGTTCTTCATGTCGTCCATAATTGCTTCCTGTTGCCCGTAAGATACTGAGATCTTGTGAGTAGGCTGTACATAAGAGCCAAGAAATCCACAGACTTTATTCACATTGTTTTATTGTCTACACTTAGATTGTTTTTGTTTTATTTCCCTTATATGCTCCCCCTGGATTGCAAACAAAATATAAACCTTGATTAACACAATTGACACCTTGAGTGGACCAACCCCCCACCCCAAGTAAGTTCCTTTGAAATTCAGAGCAGCTCAAAGAAACAGTCCTGACCGGTTCCAAACTCAGCAATTTGTATTTTGTTACAAGAAGTGTAGCTCATTAACCCCTCAAGCACCAGAGGGATTACAAAAATACCTATTACCTCATTACATTATCATGACAATATCTATATTGTGATACCATCAGGTGTCTCTAGCTGCTGGAACAGTGCAGTAAATGTGCTTTCCAGCTCACAAAGAGTTAATCCTTCATGGAATGGCTGTTTCAGGTGCTGACTAATTAATCAGGATGGACTCCCTCAGTGAATAAGGAAGTATTTAAGGCAAACATAGAGTGATGCCATGCTGAGAGTCACAGAGTGAGAGACTGTTTTCCCCAGAGAAGGGGGAGATAGAAGTGCTCCCCAGCTGCGGAAGCTGGTTAAAGAGGACCTACAGAGGAGTTTCTCTTGGCTCAGGTGGGGCCGAGTTCCCCTAAGAAGGAAAGGACGCAAGATCGTGCTGAAGCAGGGACGTCTTCTCTCTAAGGACTAAGATAAGCAAAACTCTTACTATTATATGCAGAGACTTACATTGTTGCATATGCCAGGGCATGTTTTGAGGGTGGGAACCAGCATAGCTGGCCATCCAACTAGTGAGGGCGAAAGCTACAGTGTAGTTGGCTTTCCCTAAAGGGAATATGTGTTTATTTTCTATTATTTGTTTTTTCTTAAAGTGACGGTGGGCCTGTTGCTGTGTGATTTAATCCCTGTAAATAAACCCCTGCATAGAAAATACAGTGTTTCGGCTTTAAATTAGGATAAGAGAGTGCAACGTGGTGTGGGCATCACAATACTGTATGTATAATACATAAACACATACTCGTGAATATTCTTTGCTTACATGAAGATAAACTCAATGTGAAGAGGGTACCAGACTAAAGACGTGCCCAAACTATCCATGCTGGTGGTCAGGCCCACCAACAAGGGGGGAGAGCCGGGACAAGTGTTCCAAGCCCAGTGGTTGCAGGGGGCTCGACCGGCTTTGGAAGTAGGGCCCGACCTCTGACTTCTTTGCCCAGCTGCCGATCCAGGCCCGGCTCTCCCCAGCTGCGGGCCTCCCTCACTGGCACTGTCCCACGCCGAGCCTCTCTGATGTCAGCACGTGCTGGAAGCAAGCTGGGCTCAGCTTCTGGCGTGCACCGGCATCAGAGGCGTGGGGCCCTGTCAACTCTTGTCCAGGGCCCTGGGAAATCTCTCTGCGGCCCTTCTGCTGGTCACTCAATCAAGCAAGCTACTGTATCGTATCACCACATCACCTCTTCCCATGTATTCCCACCCCAAAAAATCTTTGGAGAAAGACATAGGAATGTAAACTGCTAATGTTTACAAATGACTGTTTCGAATTCATGCTACACGCATTGTATCAAAACCATGTTTTCCTTTGTAGGTGAAAAAAAAGGTTCTGTCCACAAAAATGTTAAAACAGGAATGTTGAGTCAGTGTCCAAGATGCCGGTTTTATTTAATTTATTTTGTCCCCCTTTAATATGCGCATCAATACAATCCACACAATGATAAGTAATTAGCTAAGTTGCCGATCGATCCGTTCTCCTGTGATCGATCGGCGAAGATTCGGCACGGGGGTTCACTAAATGTCTGTCAGTGCAGCAGAAGAGGACAAAAGATGCAAAGTTCTGTGTGGAAGATCATGTGACCGGTGAGTCACTAGATGCAATTGTTGGACAGCTAGAGAGAGGGCAGGGCTCAAAAAAGGTGTGCCCGAAAAGGAAGGGGGTGTGACTTAGTAAATGGTTGCTATAGGATCAAAAAATGCTTGTTACATTACAATAATTAAAAATGACATTCAGAGTGGTTTAAAAAAATGCTACAAGTATTTTCTCATAGTACAGAACTGATTTATCTAAAATTTAAAAAAACATTGCTTGGTCTGCAGCTTTAAAAGATTTATTGAACAGTGACAACGACTAAAGATTTAGGTTAGTGTGGATTGTACCATAAACTGCCACTTTATTCAAAGAAATCCTTCAATTGTGTCAGTGCAGAGCCTGAGTCATTGTATAGACTTTAATAAATGACCCCACAAGATACATTGCACATGATCACCTTCCAAAAGATAATGGTGTTTCGAAATGAAAGGAGCGCTGATAAAATTGTCGCTGCCGTTTCTAGTCTTATTCGGAGAGGAAATGAATATGAAGTAACAGGGCATTCATTTCCTCCGGCCAGTGTGGTGTAAAATTGTCTGGAGACTAACATTACCGGCATTGTCCTCTTCTTGTTAACGGCGAAGAGAGCCTGTGTTCAGATCCAGTGCACTGCACTAGAAGGAAGTGATGGAGAGTCAGACTTGTCCCGGTGTTAGACTTAATAAGCGTTAATTTATTATGGATGTGTTTCAGCGGATACCCTTTGATAATAATTGAAGGAACATTCTTTAAATATTAATGACGGTTTTCCTTTTAGATTTATTTATTTTTTCTGACATGTAATTATACAGCCTGTTTGTAAGGTATTTAAGAAGCTTTGAAATCTGCATATTAACCCCCTGCCACCACTGACTACATTGATTATATTAAGCTGGCTAGGTGTGCAGAATGTTAATGCTCCCGTTCCCCTGAGTGAAGTGTATCTTTAGTGTTAAGTGAAAGTCCTCACCCTAGTTACACATGACCTACTATGTTTAATGTTTAACTCATCATTTAAATCTTGTGTCATACATAGTGGTAATAAGCATTACTCCAGGTGAGCACAATCCTTTTTTAAAAGATTTATACCAGGAGTGGCCAATTCCGGGCCAGGCATTAGGGAGAACCCTGCTTCAGCACAGGTGCCTTAATCGATCCCTGCTTCAGAACAGGTGGTGCAGTCATTGTGATTGAGCCACCTGTGCTGAAGCAGGGATATCCCTAATACCTGGCCTGTTGGTGGCGCTAGGACTGGAGTTGGCCACCCCTGCTTTTTGCTATACTTATTCTTCACAAACGTGGCAGGGTTCTTCCATTCTGAAAGAAGCAGAGTATCTGGATAGCAAATCACATTGTAGCAGTGGTCAGTACTACCCAGTCACCATGCAATTGGAACAATGGACTCGAGTCACTGAACCATGGCAAGAGTTTAGCGCTGCGATAAAAACGACTCACTTAAGTAGCGTTATTGCACGTTGATAGGCAACGGTTGCTTAGTAACCCAGCATCATTGTGTTCATAGATTTCCGCGCTCCGAATGGCAAACCCCATGTGGTCTACGTTTCATTTGGCAGAAGTGTGCAACAGAGACAAATAAACCTGCAATTGTTCCACGGAGGGGTCCGAGCTGGACCCTCAGAATGGCAACTATCGCCCATGCAACAGCTGGAATGCACAGCAATGTTTTCCCTTATATTGAGCTGGCAGTGCATACTATCACAGTACCGTAGTATACTATCTCCTTGACATTCCTGGGGGGAAATGAGAGCACACGATTTGCACAAGGTCACACCGGGCTTGGAACTGTGGTGCGCTCACGTTACAGGCAGTGTTCCTATCAGCAGGTTAGTTCTTCAGCTATTATGGAGGAATTATAAAATACTGGAACTGGTGCCCTAAAAGCTGATGTGTTATGTTACCCAGAAATAATTCTTTCCAGGAATTCTAGGCCGGGATTATCCGGTGACAAACCAATTTGAATAGCGTCCGCGAATCTGAGGATTGGATCATAGGTCCCCTCGGCAAATAAACAAACCCTGCTAAAGCCCGGTTCTCAGGGGTGAACAGGGTTATTGTAATAATACTGAAATACAATGCAGGCATGGGAATATTGAAAGAGCTGAATTGACTTGCTTCTTTAAGCTAAGGGCCTCTGAAAATATCATTCAATTAAAATTGTAGATAAGAAGAAAAACAAATATATATTTAAAAAAAAACATAACACACATAACTGATATGTTATCATTAAATAAGCTCCTTAAACAAAGCAACACCACTGTAATTCAACAAGAAGGGAATTGGAAACACACTTCACAATTTACATTAGCCCTTGACATTTGTACTGACCTCGAGAGACTGAACGTTAAAAGCATCCACGGGTACTTTAACACAATACAAAAACCACAGTGATTTGTGTCATATCCCAGAAGGAAATCAGTGCTACTGTATGTCTCATATTGTTATATTGTATCATTTAAAGCAGCAGTCCCCCTATAAGGCTGTGCTTATAGTGCTGGCGACTGCGACGTTGTGCAGTGCCGTAGCAAGTACATGCAATTTGTCGCGGGTGCCCATAGTGAGCGCGACGGTGACGACGCTGCGGAGCGGTCGCGAATGCCGGTAGTCAAAGGATTTTTACTTTTTCGGCAATCGCTGCATCATCATCATCAGCGCTTGTCTCCCCACTGCTGGATGAAGCCTCCCCAATAATCTTCCAGATACAGTGGTTACAGCCTCTCTTCTCCACGTCGCTCCAACACATTGGTCTCATTGCATCCTCCCATCTTACTTTTGATCATTGTCTTGGACTTTTAATTTCCCTTGGAGTGCAGCAGAGTCCCATCTCTGTCCAAAGATGCAAAACTAGAGCGGACGCTTACACAACTATAAAAAATGATGAGCATGTTTTGCTGGTGGGAAGACATACAGGGGGGGACCTGCCACATCATCTGCAACTATAAACTCAAAAAGAAAATATAACGTATAAAGCACACGGACAGAAAATTCAGTTTCTGCTGAAGAACGTTTACTCAAGGCATAATAGCACGAGCAAGAGCAATGCGAAGTAAGGAGACGTGAAATAGTGTCCAAATTCAACAAACAGAGTACATCAGGGAGCTAAGTAACGTTTTGAGAGACATACAGGGGACTCCTTTCTATGTAAATCTGAATAAAAGAATACCCATGGTAACGACCTTCAATACATCAGGGGAAGTAAAACAGATCATTCTCAGACACTGGGAAATCCTACAGAGTCTCCCTGAAGCAGGTTCTCTTTATAGAGATAAGCATATTTTCGCTTATAAAACATCTAAGGACAGATTAATAAGAGCTGGACCGAGGCAAAGGGAATCACCAAGATTTGTATCCACGCGGAGTTGTGTTACATTTTCCTGCTACAATTGCGCATATTGCGCTGGTATCACTAGGGGTAATACTTTTCTGTATCCCCACACCGGCAAACAGTAGGATCAAGCATTTTTTTTACATGTTTAAGTAACCTATGATATTTAAAAACGAAATGTATTCCTCCCGTGTTAGAGGCACCGACATTACTAAACAAAGAATGCTGCGTTGATTTCAGTGGTGCAGTGATCAGGGATCTACTGAAGCCACTCAACCACAATGCAAAGATGATTAAGGGAATAATAAAAATAGTATAAATATAATGTTATTGATATCAATGCGGCAAATACATGCAAGTTCTGACGTGGTACTGAAATAAATGTATCACATGTTAAATATTATAGGCTCTAAAATAATAATAATAAAAAATTTAAAAAAAGATATATTAAGAGTTTAATTGAGACCCGCTTAGTTTTTTTTTTGTACATCGTGTGAATACATTATTTTTCTACAACATGATCAATGTCACCGAGCTGACGTAAAGGTCCCACTATATTTCTCATTAAAATGTGCCGTGAACAGACGACGAGGATGTGTTTAGAATGAAACTAATGGGAGATTGGTTTTACTCCCCACGCAGAAATAATTGTGATGCCTAATTGGAATAAGAAAGTAAATGATGTCTTGTTAACTACAGAACATCTCAGATATGTGTCAAGAGCGAGTTACTCACTCACAAAACTGAAGAAGGATATTTACTGCAACAGTCACACTAATTGGGCTCAAGTGTCAACGCAGTTGGCACCACCGCAGGGCACCTTAACTGAGAAAGCTGACCTGGGATCAGAAATATCAGGCTGCAGGGTTACAGAATGACAGACATGACCCATCTGTCATTACGAAGCCATCCTGGGTCCCTGGCAAACTCTTCCAGTGGTTGCTCATGGGTGGGATCATCGTATGGTGCAAGGTGACATTCCACTCGTCTACACCTTGGATGCTACAAATCATACCCCTTGTAAAACAGATATATTAAAAGGGTAGAGGGCAAGGATGTTTCGGGCTCACATTGATTGAAAATGTATAAGGGATTAGGGTAAGAGGTTTTAGGGTTAGGGGTTAACGTTTTAGAGTAGAGGATTAGGGTAAGAGATTAGGGTAAGAGGTTTTAGGGTTAGGGGTTAACGTTTTAGAGTAGAGGATTAGGGTAAGGGATTAGGGTAAGGAAAGAGAACACTGTTGCAGCAGAGACACTATCAACAGATAACGGCCCATTAGCACTGACTGTCTGTGTATGGGATAATGACTTTACTAATATATCGGCACATAGAGATTTATGTAATTGAATAGGTCCTCAGAGTATTGTATAATTAATAAAATTAATATTGGTATATATATTTTATTTATTTATATATATATATATATATATATATATATATATATATATATATATATATATATATATATATATATATATATATAATGTCCTTAGGCAGTATGCAGCAAGGAAAAGGATTGCCTAATACAGGGTTTCCCAAACTTTTTTTTCCGTGACCCGGTTATTTTTGAACTTCTCCTTCGTGACCCACTAAAATTTTTATCGCCTATACTGGCCTATAGGGCCTGCACAGACACACACACACACACAGCCACTGATACACACACATTCACTGATACACACACACACAGCCACTGATACACACACATTCACTGATACACACACAGCCACTGACACACGCAGCCACTGACACACGCAGCCACTGACACACACACACTGATACACACACAGTCACTGATAAACACACACGCAGCCACTGACACACACACACACGCAGCCACACAGAGACACTGCTACACACACACACTGATACACACACAGAGACACTGCTACACACACACACAGACACTGCTACACACACACTGATACACACACAGCCACTGACACACGCAGCCACTGACACACGCAGCCACTGACACACACACACTGATACACACACAGTCACTGATAAACACACACGCAGCCACTGACACACACACGCAGCCACACAGAGACACTGCTACACACACACACTGATACACACACAGAGACACTGCTACACACACACACAGACACTGCTACACACACACAGACAATGATACATACACACAGACACTGATACACACACGGACACTGATACACACACACACACTGATACACACACACACTGATACACACAGACATTGATACACAGACACTGATACACACACACACAGTGATACTGATACACACACACACAAACACACACACTGATATATACACACACACACACACACACACACACACAGACACTGATACAGATACACACACACACACAGCCACTGATACACACACACTCTGATACACACACACAGACACTGATACAGATACACACACACACAGCCCCTGATACACACACACACACACACACACACTCGCTCTCCCCTATACGCGCACAGACACAAACAGTGAATTACAGGCAATGACGGATGTGAGTGACTGGAGGGGGGGGGCAGGTACTGGGTGGGTGGGAGGGGGGACTGGGTCGGGACTGGGTGGGTGGGTGGGAGGGGTGACTGGGTGGGTGGGAGGGGGGACTGGGACTGGGTGGGTGGGAGGGGGGACTGGGTGGGTGGGAGGGGGGACTGGGTGGGAGGGGGGACTGGGTAGGGGGGATGGGGGACAGGGAGGGGGACTGGGACACTTGGGTGGGAGGCAGTGACTGGGTGGGTGTGTTGGAGATGGTGGGTGAGTGACTGGGTGGGAGACAGTGGGTGGGTGGGTGACAGTGACAGTGACTGGGTGGGTGACAGTGACTGGGTGGGTGACAGTGACTTTGACAGTGACTGGGTGGGTGGGTGACAGTGACTGGGTTGACAGTGACTGGGTGGGTGACAGTAACAGTGATTGGGTGGGTGACAGTGACTTTGACAGTGACTGGGTGGGTGGGTGACAGTGACTGGGTGGGTGACAGTGACAGTGACTGGGTGACAGTGACTTTGACAGTGACTGGGTGGGTGGGTGACAGTGACTGGGTGGATGACAGTGACTGGGTGGGTGACAGTGACTTGACAGTGACTGGGTGGGTGGGTGGGTGACAGTGACTGGGTGGGTGACAGTGATTGGGTGGGTGGGTGACAGTGACTGGGTGGGTGACAGTGACTGGGTGGGTGGGTGACAGTGACTGGGTGGGTGACAGTGACTGGGTGGGTGACAGTGACTGGGTGACTGGGTGGGTGGGTGACAGTGACTGGGTGACTGAGTGGGTGGGTGACAGTGACTGGGTGGGTGACAGTGACTGGGTGACAGTGACTTTGACAGTGACTGGGTGGGTGACAGTGACTGGGTGGGTGACCGTGACTTGACAGTGACTGGGTGGGTGGGTGGGTGACAGTGACTGGGTGGGTGGGTGACAGTGATTGGGTGGGTGGGTGGGTGACAGTGACTGGGTGGGTGACAGTGACTGGGTGGGTGGGTGACAGTGACTGTGTGGGTGACAGTGACTGTGTGGGTGACAGTGACTGTGTGGGTGACAGTGACTGGGTGGGTGACAGTGACTGGGTGACAGTGACTGGGTGGCTGACAGTGACTCGGTGGGTGGGTGACAGTGACTTGGTGGGTGGGTGACAGTGACTGGATGGGTGGGTGACAGTGACTGGGTGGGTGGTGACAGTGACTGGGTGGGTGGGTGACAGTGACTGGGTGGGTGACAGTGACTTGACAGTGACTGGGTGGGTGGGTGACCGTGACTGGGTGGGTGGGTGACAGTTTTGACAGTGACTGGGTGGGTGGGTGACAGTGACTGGGTGGGTGACAGTGACTGGGTGGGTGACAGTAACTGGGTGACAGTGACTGGGTGGGTGGGTGACAGTGACTGGGTGGGTGGGTGACAGTGACTGGGTGGGTGGGTGACAGTGACTGGGTGACAGTGACTGGGTGGGTGACAGTGACTGGGTGGGTGGGTGACAGTGACTGGGTGGGTGACAGTGACTGGGTGGGGGACAGTGACTGGGTGACAGTGACTGGGTGGGTGACAGTGACTGGGTGGGTGACAGTGACTGGGTGGGTGGGATGACTTACCTTGCCGCCGGACGCTTTCCCCTGCTGCCCCCGATATCCCCTGCTGCCCGGGACGGGAGGTGGGCTTGGGGGCATGGGAGGGGGTGGCACGGGAGGTGAGATCGGGAGGGGGTGCCCCAGGAGGTGGGCTCGGGAGGGGGTGCCCCGGGAGGTGAGCTCTGGAAGCGGGTCGCGGGAGGTGAGCTCTGGAAGCGGGTCGCGGGAGGAAGCAGGCCGCAGAGGAGCTGGTACTTCCTCCTCCGTCCCATGTTGGAGGTCCCGGCTTGCCCTGTGCATGCGCGCGGGACCGCGGGGGGAATCGCTGCTATTTTTTTTAACTCGAGCGGGAGGGGCTGGGAGGAGACACCGCGCGGCCAGCCTCGCTGCGACCCGGCAATTTTGGTGCCGTGGCCCGGTGCCGGGTCGCGACCCACCATTTGGGAAACGCTGGCCTAATATTAGTGAGAAACTGTACATGATACCGCGCTCCTCCCTATAGAAGTTTGCTGCAGGTAAAAAGATAGGCCTTACATATAGAAAAACAAAAAAGAACGATTCCTGCGCTCCTACCAATTAGGCTAAAATAAAATAATATTCTCATGAAAAAGGCGTTATTTTGTTAAACCCTTTGGCCAAAGCATATATAAGCCTGCATGCCACGACAAGGCATACCCGTTTAATGCAGGTACCTACACTATATATGTAATAGCTGTCCCATGGACTGGTGAAAAGATGTGTGACAGCCCTCTCAGTAAGGTAACTACGATACTGGCCTCAGCCATATTTTAATTGCACTACTTACATAAGCTTATGTTTATTTAACCCCTTCGGGGGTTTCACACATATTTGCGGAGACAGCTGAAAATAAGTTAACAAACACACAGAACCCCAGCAAGCTCTTTTTGGGAACTCCTGAGCCCCCACAATATATATATATGTATATAAGTATCAAAAGGAGAGCTAATGAGCTTGGCAAATGTATACAACAAGCTTGCTGGGGTTCTGTGTGTTTGTTAACCTAATTTCAGCTGTTGGAGGTTAGTGGCTCCTCCTTCCCAGGTTTTAAGCCCCTCCCCACTTCCCAAGTGAGTAGGTCCTTTCATTCTACTGGATATAGACCCAATGTGGTCTTTCTCCCTCCTAATAGAGGTAAATGAGAATGTTACTCCTAATAGAGGTATATTAGTACTTTATCTGGTAGTGTTAGGCCTTGCGAACAGGTGTCTGCCTTGTCGTGGCTCGCAAGCTTACAACGCTTTGGCCAAAGGGTTAAACTAAATGACCCTTTTCCAAGAGAATAAGTATTTTGCTGTGTATTTCTGTCATATTGGATGTAGCATTGGGCTTCTCTGTCGCTTGTTGAATAGATATATATATGTATGTATTTTGTTAAAATATGTATTGGGGATGTGTTTTTTTTTTATGTATTTGGGGGGAGTGGTGGTGGTTGTATATATTCGGGGGGGGGATTTATTTTTTATGTATTTGGAGGTGGGAAGTTTTTTGGTATATATTTTGTGGGGGGAATTGTGTGAGGGGGAGGGAATAAGTGAGCGTAGAGTAATTGATGGTGGGAGAGGAGAGAGGGGGTGAGTGAAGAAAAGAGGGGGTAAGAGTGAGACGCAGGGGAGAGAAATACATGTGAGGCGGGGGGGGCAGGGATTGAGTGAGCGTGGGGTAGTTGATGGAGTGGGGGGAGAGTGAGAGGTGAGACAGAGAGAAATATTATGGGAAGAGAGAGGGAAATAGAGGGGGCTCCCGAGGTGTGAAATGGGGCTCACAACACTGCTGACAGGGGGGGGGGAGGGCGGTCAGAACAGTAGTCCTGGTCCCCGGGAAATCTGTCTGCGGCCCTGCTAATATATATATATATATATTGTGGTGGGTTTTGGGGTTTTGAGCTTGCTGGGATTGTGTGTTTAAAAGGATTAGGGTCGGCTTCGACCAATTGTCCCAGACCGGATATGAAGACCCATATTTACTAAGCAGTGCTATTCTGTAAGACTACTTATGGCCTATTGAAGTTACTGGTCTATAAACTACTTGTCAACAGCAGAAGTTGTCTTATTGAATAGCATCGCTTAGTAAATTTGGTCCATAGCGAGTTAGCCCAAAGTCATATGGCGCTGGCATACTTCTCTGAGATAATTACCAGCTGGAGACATCACTTTGTGAGCTCTGCTCATCGGAGCCTGGGTGGGATTTTGGAGATGGCAATTAACTTTCTAAAGCCAACTCCATATACGTCAAAAAACGCAGTACTAAATATGTAATATTTTGCATAGATGATACTTTCTTGTTACCTTGTCATACCACAATTGTTTCTTGAGGGTAGAGGAGTCTTGGGTGGCGTCTTCATGGACTTACCACCTCCAAAGTTAAAACCTACAATACAAAAATGAGAAACAACGCTCCAAAATGTAAAATTGTAACAATTTGAATGACAAAAAGGCCTAGTCAAATGCTCACTCACAAGAGAAAAGTGCAATATGGCTTTAAGAGACAAATGTTACCAGCTGTCGCTTCTGAGGAGGAAACAATTATGAGGACTCTCAAACTGAGGGAAGATACAGATAGTTTTTGTAAGGTAAAGCCCTTTCTCTCAAGAGGTGTCAACCTCACACTTCCCTCCCACGCAGCTTCGGGCTTGATGACGTTAGGACAGCTGAACAAACAACGCAACTAAGTGTAATGCAAAGATTCTGAATTCAGACAATAACTTACACACTCTGAGTCAGGAAACAGTCTTAGAGATGTAATCAAAAAGGGGTTTTACTTAGCTTCGGTTATGTTCTCAGCTCCAGCTTGCATAGCTAAACAGCACACAACAAGAAAATGCTCCAAACACCCTGAGAAGCCCCAATCAGTCTAGTCTGATCCCGAGAGATCAAGGGGTATTCTTGGAAAGGCACCTGCACGGTCCATGGAGAAGCTTCTGGCACTATCCCCAACCTAGGCTCTTATTTATAGCATTTTTTGTTAGGCTTCCTCCAATCAGTGCTGAGCGTTGTAGCAAATGCATGCTTAAACTGATGAGTCACACTTCTTTTGTAGTAAACAACTCTATATATGGTAAACATCTGACAGAGAGAGACAGCTCTGCTACCCAAAGCACATGCCATGGCACACTTAAGCTGATGAGTGGTACTTTCCCATACAGTCACACTTCCTTTGTAGTAAACAACTCTCTCTTATGGTAGCAAACATGTGACAGAGAGAGACAGTTCTGCTTACCCAAAGCACATGTTATGGCATACTTAAGCTAACGAGTGGTACTTTCCCATACACTAAGGAAACGACTTCTTCAGTGGAATGTCCTTGAGTCGGACCGGAGCCTATATATAGCCCTATGTTGCTAAGCAACAATCCTATAATCAAGTAGGGGTTACCAGGCAAGAGTGCTTTACATAGAGGTATAATATATATTCAATCAGAGCACTGGTACATAAGTTAAAAAACATAAACGAACATAATTGACAAAATATAACAAAATTACAATGTTACACTATGGAGTACGCACTTCTCATTTTGATAATATATATATATATATATATATGTATATTCTATATCAGTGAAGTTCTTGCAGGAATGTAACATTTTCCTATCTTTACACCTGAACCACACTGCTCACCACCTACATTCTGACCGACTTTATTATATTCTCCATTAAGGGACCCCTCTCCAAATAGGCTCTATAAAGTGTGGCTGTATTATTCTTGTGAGTGGCATCAGTTAATTGAAGCACATGTTTAGTTTCATTATATAGCATTTGCATATATTTGTCATGAAAAACACATTTCGCAGTGATATCCTAATGCTATGGAAACCCCAAGAATGCTGTCACAAAATGCTGTCACATGTTCTCTATATGGTTTAATTAAATATCGAGGTCACATTGAGCGCTCTGGAGAATTACTTTTAGCCACAAACAGGCGCAGTAACAAGACGCTAACGAATGATGCTGACTGCTACATTTCTGTCTTAAAAATTAGACTTTAATTTAAAACTGCCAAGTATCACTTCAATTAGGTGTAATTACTGTATGTCAGCATCACGTTTTAAATGCTACAAGTATTTTCTCATAGTACAGAACGGATTTTTTTTTTTTTTTAAAGACCACACAGGTAGGATATTGCTTGTGCTGCAGCTTTAATCCCTTTCTTCATTTGATTTATTTCTAGAGCAACACACATTGCCAGTTATTCATATCTTTAAACAAATAAAAACACGTGCAGTGGATTATTTATCTTTGGGGTACAAGAAATATCTTTGGTGATTATAGTACTTGCCATCGTTGAAGGTGTAGCAACAAAGAGTGAGGGTGGAATTCATTATTAGAAGGACCATTACAAAATCACAGATGTGTCATGTGTCACGATGTAATGGCATCACAAGCCCTTAGCTTTTCACTTCACTTGCCTCCCAGGAGAAATTCTATAATTGAACGGTTAGATCCGCAGGCTTTTCGGTACTTTTACTGTAGGTCCTTATTCTAAATGCTGTGAAGATTTATTTATTTATTTATAAAATATTTTACCAGGAAGTAATACATTGAGAGTTACCTCTCGTTTTCAAGTATGTCCCTGTGCTGCAAAATATTTGAGTCCCATTCATTTGAATAGAGCTGAACGCTTCTCCAGCGCTGGGAAGACGTTTCGCAGCATACTAAATAGAGGAAGTATATGAATCTGTTATTTTTGTGTATTTTTCCATGTTTATTTTTTTGTTACATGGATAAAGAACATTACTTAAAGCAGCCGACCCCAATGATCACCATTTTTTTTTTGCATTTTATTTATTTTTTTCTCACGTTAAGATCTTGCCCTTTCAAAAGATGTTTTGTTTTTTTCTTTTTAAAAGCTGATGCTCTGTTAAGGCGATATGAGCGTTTGACATATTTATTGTCCGGGAGGTTAAAATGAAGCTCTCCCCAGAGCCCAGCGCTGTCTAAAGTTAAAACCTCACAAACTAGAGATGATCATGTTTTTGAACAATAGTAAAAAAATAAAATTGATTAAAGAACAGCAAATTCTCAATGGGAAAGATACTAACATTATATGAGTTAAACCCATACAGGAGGGGCTCCCTCCCACTCCCCCCCCCCCCCCAAACAGGTAAGGTTTCAAGGATATCCCAGCTTCAGCACAGGTGGCTCAATCAGTGGCTCAGTCAAACACTGAGTCACTGATTTAGTCCCTGCTTCAGCACAGCTGGCTCATTGAGCCACCTGTGCTGAAGCTGGGATATCATGAAAACCTTACCTGTTGGGGACTGGAGTCGAGCACCCCCCGCTATACAGGCTTCTGGGGAGAGATTGTTGGTTTAAGTGGAGTTTAGTATTTGATTTGGGATTACTTTTGGCTGAGACTTTTTATTTAAAGGAGATTCCTCCCGACGGGGAAGGATACTGACGGTGCACTGCGTGTCAACGCGTACTTAACGATGCGTTCCCAAGGATGGAGGGACGACGGATGCCGGGTCACTATATCAAAAGGTTATTTATTGAACGATTAGCAACATTGTGGTAAAAGCAAGAATCTTGAAGGGAACCTCTGACGCGTTTCGTGCAGTCTGACGCGTTTCGTGCAGTCCGTGCACTTTGTCAAAGAGTAATGTTCCCTTCAAGGTGCCGATACTTATGGGAGCCGTCGACCGGAAGAACCACCTCCCACACTGCCACAGGTCCCTCCCCCAAGGTTGGAATACCAATGGTGAGGTGTGCAGCTTGAGTGGCAGCTCGACCGATCTCGGTCAACCAATGACGCAACAGCACCATCAAATACATACAACATAAACAATAGAGAGTGTATATGCTCTCAATGATAAAGAAAAAGATGACAAACACATAACATAAAAGGTTTGCTTACTAAATCGTGAATGGACAACTTCAAGATATATAGCCAGTGGTCGACAAATCACCAAAAAATCTACTCGCCGAACAAAAAAATCTACTCGTCACCTAGTACCACACGTGTGCTGCTTGGGCCAAAAGGAGCTCGCCACGATGTTAAATCCACTCGCCCGGGGCGTGCAAATGTATAGGTTTGTCGAACACTGTATATAACCAATAGTTGTACAGCTAGGTCAGCCACTAGAGTAAATATGGCCAAAATCTGACAAAGCAAACCAATTACAAAAAAAGACAAAAACATTTCAATGTGAATAAAAATGAATTTAAATGAAACATGATTCTTGTTTACTTATTCATTAAATCGTAACTGACAATAGATATTGGATATTATATGTTCTATTGCATATTTGTAATGATATTATAATATGGTGTATATAATTATGTTAGAACTAAATAACCCTGATGACTAAAAGTCAATATTTCTAGGGTAAATACATATATGAGAACAAAAGAACATATAGATCTCATGTCTATGAAGATATAAATAGTTGCAGGAGTATGAGGGAGATTTAAGTATCTATAATCTCACTATATTGTGGACTGATGATCTGTATTCCTATAGATCCTGCCACAACATGTACAAATATGTATATTGAATCCTATCTCTGGAGATATTGGGGAAACGGATATTGCCCGGACTGGGAACATCAAAACATTATGCTTAATATGTAAGTCAGAGGGCAAGTGAACCAAGTACTGTCCTCAACACTGTGTAGAAAACTACATGTGCTGAATGTATGTACCAAGGCCAGGGCCACAGGATTATAATGATGAACTGAAAGATACTAACATTATATGTGTTCAACCCATACAGGAGGAGGTCTCTCCCCCCTCCCCGCCCCCCAAACAGGTAAGGTTTCAAGGATATCCCAGCTTCAGCACAGTTTGCTCAATCAGTGGCTCCGTCAAACAATGAGCCACTGATTTAGTCCCTGCTTCAGCACAGCTGGCTCATTGAGCCACCTGTGCTGAAGCTGAGCTATCATGAAACCCTTACCTGTTGGGGACTGTATTTGAGCCTCCTCCCCCCTCCCCCGTGCTATACAGGCTTCTGGGGAGAGATTGTTGCTTTAAGTGGAGTTTAGTATTTTGTTTGAAGGAGCTACTGGGATTACTTTAGGATGAGACTTTGTATTTAATTACATATTTTATTTTGTCTGCGTTTAAAAATAAATGCGGGCAAAATATGACACTTCCATCTGCATTTTTACATAAAAATTGTAACCCATCTGCATTATTAATAATCTGCGTTTGATATGAGCACAGTCATTTTTCACTTTTTTTTTTTTAATTTTCATTTGTATTTTGCACCATCTGGGTATTGCTTTTCTTTTCTTTTTTTCATTCACACTGTTGCCAAGATAAGTGCTTTGCTCAGATTTATGAGTGGCTAAAATTGAATTCGTAAGAATGTCAATTTTCAGTTACTGCTAAAAAAAAACAATTAACATTTACATCCAAACTGAAAATTGTTTCTCGAGGTTTCCCGAGTGTCGTGTTAACCCTACAATCGCCAAGGTACTTCCCATTAAATGTGTATTTCTGTCCCTCTGGATTATTTCAACAGCCATGGGGTAGCTGTTTCCTATTCTTTATATAGGGTTTCTGGATTTAGGTTTTAACCTGAAAAACACCAAAAAAAGACCATCGATCTTTTTACTCTGTTTAAATACTGATAAAAAAAAGAAAATGGACCATCATTTCCTATTCAGTTCCACTTTGGAGTCCGGAAGGAATTTGTTTCCCCCGTTATGAGACCGCTTTGGATTATGTGCCACTGGTTTTTTTTGTACGCTTTCCTCTGGATCAAAATACTGTAAATACAAATATAGGATATCTGTCATCTAAATTTAGCATAGGCTGAACTTCATGGACGTACAATGTCTTTTTTCAACCTCATCTACTGATGTATGTGTGTGAGCTGTGTGAGCTGTGTGAGCTGTGTGAGCTGTGTGAGCTGTGTGAGCTGTGTGTGCTGTGTGAGCTGTGTGAGCTGTGTGAGCTATGTGAGCTGTGTGAGCTGTTTGAGCTGTATGTGTGTGAGCTGTGTGAGCTGTATGTGTGTGAGCTGTGTGAGCTGTATGTGTGTGAGCTGTGTGAGCTGTATGTGTGTGAGCTGTGTGAACTGTGTGAGCTGTATGTGTGTGAGCTGTGTGAGCTGTATGTGTGTGAGCTGTGTGAGCTGTTTGAGCTGTATGTGTGTGAGCTGTGTGAGCTGTATGTGCGTGAGCTGTGTGAGCTGTATGTGTGTGAGCTGTGTGTGAGCTGTGTGTGAGCTGTGTGTGAGCTGTGTGTGAGCTGTGTGAGCTGTGTGAGCTGTGTGAGCTGTGTGAGCTCTGTGAGCTGTGTGAGCTGTGAGCTGTGTGAGCTGTGAGCTGTATGTGTGTGAGCTGTGTGAGCTGCGTGAGCTGTATGTGTGTGAGCTGTGTGAGCTGTGTGAGCTGTGTAAGCTGTCCAGCCACAGAAAGGAGGTGAAGGCAACAGAAGGGGGCGAAATAAGAAAAAGTGTCCCAATAAACACCAAATTCAAATGTACGTCAATTTTCTTTCGTTGTGGGCAGTACAAAAGACTCGGGCCATCCCTTAAGGTTGGAGGAAAGGAGATTTCACCAGCAACAAAGGAAAGGGTTCTTTACAGTAAGGGCAGTTACAGTGTGGAATTCATTACCCATGGAGACTGTGATGGCAGATACATTAGATTTGTTCAAAAAAGGTTGCACATCTTTTTAGAAAGGAAAGTTATACAGGGATATACAAATAAGTAAACACTGGAAGGATGTTGATCCAGGGAGTAATCTGATTGGTAATTCTTGGAGTCAGGAAGGAATTTATTTTTCCCCTTATGAGACATCTTTAGATGATATTTCACTGGGGTTTTTTGTTTGCCTTCCTCTGGATCAATATACTGTAAGTATAGATATAAGATAGAGTATCTGTCGTCTAAATTGAGCATAGGTTAAACTTGATGGACATATGTCTTTTATCAACCTCATCTACTGTGTAACTATATAAATATGTGAACACTGAAACACGGATTTATTTTTTATTTTTTTACATATAAATGCAAAACAGAGGAAAAACAAAACAAAAATTAAACACCTATTTTACAAAAAAACAAGGTCACTGAAAACCAGAATCCCTATCTATATTGAAAAATATGTCAGGCTGGTTCGAAGGTATGGATGAAGAACAACATTGTAAATAAAGCTGAATAATGCTTTTTGCACTGATTATTTGATATTTGATATTTTTGACTTTGACACTTTTTTGACTAACCACTAAGGTAATGAAGGGGTTAACCCCTCCCGTTGACCCCCCCCTGGGAGGCCTAACCACCCTTCCCAGGGCAACAACCTCAATCCCACACCCACCAAAATGTACTGCTTTCGTGGGCATGTGGACCAACCGCACACAGAATGCTGATTCCAGCCTATTGGTCCGCGGTCACGGAGGGAGTATGGCTTACTACATCTGTACGGTGCGGTTTACTAGCTATGCATTGCCAAACTGAAGCCAGCCCATCCCAGGCTGACAGACTGTTGGTAAATAGTTGTTTTTCTTTCGTGGAGACATCTATTCTGTACAGAATTCCAATACCTTTATAGCTGAAAGCGTATACAAAATAATTTGGCAAAACTAACTGTACAGCAAATAAAAATACCCCTTGTGAGCACATTCACATGTCTGAGACTGGTCCACAACCCGGCCTTTCCCCATTATTTCTTAGTATACAGTGCTTCCACTGCAGCCAGGGATTCTGGGAAATGACATGCAAATGAGCACATAGTGTCACCTTTTGCTTCATACCCATTTTAACGTGGACCCCTATAAGCGTATGGCAAAAGAGGGGTAGTACACGCGCTCAATCAACCGGTAAAGAGGCGGGGTACTTAGCTGCCGGTGCACTTGCTTCAGGGAGATCCAAGGGTCCCAGAGTGAGTAGTCAGGAAGGAAGATGCAGGCACACAGACTTATTCTCCATGAAAATTTATTATGCTGTGACCCCCTTTACTGTCCCGCACCGAGCCTGCCTCTCATGCCAGTGTGCGCCGGAAGGAAGTTGCACCGATGTCAGAAAGAGGCACAGTGAGTGAGGGAGAGGCAGGCCAGAAGCTGGGGAGAGCCGGGGCCCACCAACGGGAGTCTTAGCAGCCGGCCAAAAAACTTCCAGCGCCAGCCAGGCCCCCCGAGCCCAGAACACGTGTCCCGGCTCTCTCCCCCTGTCGGCGGCCCTGCATATGTCTGCCATATCACACCACTTTGCAGCACGACCTGAGGTAAGTCAGTGCATAACCAGTAAAACCTACACACAGACAGCTGTTTTGGGCGAGGTTGATGCAAACATAACAGTAAAGTTGCCATTGTTCGGATTTGGGACCCAACAACATTGTCAATGCTGATCAATCTGCTGCAACGTGGAATTCAATTAGAAAGTATTGTATGCGACATGCATTGCTAATGATGAGACGTATTTGCTCATTGCTAAGCTATTTCATCTACCGGCTCCTCTAATGTGGCTTGCATTGTTCAACTCGTCTCAACGCACAAGGCAATCAGGAAATCAATCCTGTAAAGCAACTGGGAAATCCGAGCTATTAGCCGGCGGCAACATCTGTGTGTCATACAACGGAAAATACTGCGATTCGCCAATTTATTTCCAAGAATCTTAGATCAGGGCGTTCTATCCGGTTTGCATGTTTCATTTAACCAGTGCCAGCCACCTACACACAGGAAGTCCCCAGAGCTAGGCGCACATCACCAGCGATTCTTCACGGGAAAATGGTCCATCTCTTTGAAAATCTGTCTTCCCAAAGCATTTCTCCGCAGTCACTCAGTGCACTCAGTGCACACGTTCAAAGCCAGTGTTCAAACCTGGCATTTTTTGTTGATTATTTTTCACCTGGCGACATTTATTTCTTGTCATAACAGCAAGTGTGCATTGTCTCGTTATGAAAGGTCAAGGAAAAGGTTAGCTAAAACTCTATTAGCTAGGAGCAATTTTTTTAACAGAGGGAGTTTATTTTATTTTGCATAGTTCATTTTAGACATGGGGGGGCTCAACTGCATTACCTTAGAGAAAATGTAATCTGGCCGGGTGTCCCTATTCTCACATTTTTACCAACGTAGTTATAATTTTCCTGCTTCCTCTCTGAAGCTATTTCCTTTTTGTTTAAATGTATATCAGTTGGAGATTTAGAAATTCCCCGTATTTCCCTTCCAAATCTCTTTGAAAAGTCAGTAAATAAAAACGTAAGCTCTTTGGGTTAATGATTTAGTGAGATTCTAAAGTTCTACATAGTAGCGTGTGCATCCTGAAATTGCTATGCAAAAATACAAAAAATACAATATGATTATTATGGACAAAAGGGCTGACAATTATATTGTTTTAGTTACTGCACTTAATTAGTATAATTCTGCTAGCTCTTCTGCTAGGAATACACCTTATTCGGGTACTTTTAGTAAGCACCTCCTTCACTGATCCAGACCTCTCAGGCCTTGTCCAGGGTGGCGCTGAGCGGGCGGGCTCACGCTGGCCGAGATGAAACACATTGCGGCAATGTGTGTGGCCAGCGTGAGCAAGCGCCTGAGCATGCGTGGCGCTTAGCTGCTTGCCAAGCAAGCAAATTTTTATTTGCCGCTTGCTTGCGCCATCGCGCATGAGCGCCTGCCCGCTCAGCGCCACCCTGGCCGCAGCCTTAGCTGGATTTCACAGAACTGCAGAAATAGTATACTTAAGTCTCATTATCTGCATGAGGTGTTCTCAGCCCATATCTTTTAACATAGTCGAGCAGTGTGGCATTGAGAAACACTAGGATTTTCCTAACCTGCGTCAGCTCACGAAGAGGAGTCACATGCCACAAAAGAACGGACTGCCAACAGCATGCACATCATACTCGGCTGTAGGAGGGCTGTTCAGAGATACAATGGACTTGATGTTTAGTGGAGTGCAGTAATAACATAATGTCTCTACATACTCCATGTGAATTGAGGTCCTAAATCAAGAGTGCTCCTCCTACACGTGACCTGAGTGACCATAGTCAGTAGGATTTACTGGGTATTTTATCAGCTAAATGAATTAAGATTTTTCATTGTAACAAACATACTCACAGTAAAGTGGCACATGAAAATATCTGTTTCTACATTTGCCGTCGTTCATCACCGCTAATCGCCGTTTTGTTATTAGAATTTTACCAAGTAGAGCCCTGTTTTTGGGTGCATGCTATTATGTTGTTCTGTTTGGAGTATACTTCAGCACTAACACCATAGGCACAACATGTTTAAAGGACATGATGTCTTTGCCACAAGTAAACTTATATTAAGGAAGGCAATCCAAGAATCCAATATAACTCTTTCCCCACCAGAGCAAATGTGGCCCTCTCACGTGCTGACGCCCCATTGGATTGGAGAACATACATTGAATGACACGTATCAGTTTGCCTGACTTCTTTCTTATAGATAGTCTAACTTAAAAGAGATGCAAATAATGTACACATGCGACATGGGGGGGGGGGCGAGAGATGGGGGTGGGGGGCGAGAGATGGGGGCGTGGGGGGCGAGAGATAAGGGGGGCGAGAGATGGGGGTGGGGGGGGGGGGCGGCGAGTGTTCGGGTTCCAAGAATCTCACCATCGAATTCCGGGGTTCCCTAACTAAAAAAAGGTTGAAAACCACTGACATAGGGTAATGGGTTTTAGGATAGGGTGTAGCATTAGTATTAGGGGTTAACATTAGATTGTAAGCTCTTCAGAGCAGGGACTCCTTTTCCTAAATGTCACTTTTATGTGTGAAGTGTTTCTTCCCATCATGTGCTATTTGTATTATTTGTTATTTATATGATTGCCACGTGTATTACTGCTGTGAAGCGCCATGTACATTAATGGCGCTATATAAATAAAGACATACATACATACACACACACATACACACACATACATACATACATACATACATACACACATACATAAATACACACACACACATACACACATACATACATACATACACACAATATTAGGGGGTTTTAGGGTAAGATTAGTGACTTACCTTAGCAGCGAAGAGATCGGCGTCTGAGTATCCCGGCGGCGAGGTAAGTTGCGGTGAAACGGCCATGACCAAATGTCCTAGGACACGCTGATTCTGTGTGTCTGCTAATCACAAATATTGTTTTGTGCACATTTTTGTGACATGGAGCAAGATATCTGATCTCCTGTGATTCATACAGCATCAGATTGCACGGCTGGTGCCTGAAATCTCTGGGTACATTGCATTGATGGAGTCCTGACAATCCCTTGCTCATCACTACAGCAGATCAAGTACTACAGACAATTATCTCGCTGCCAAACGCCAAACCCCGGCAAGGGCAGGTTCTCTAGTACATCCAGGGTAGGAAGGGAGCGATAAATCAGGAACACCCCAAAAAAAAAGTAAACATATACAGTATGGTGCAATAAAATCACAAAAAAATGGGCAAAAAAAGAAAAACTTGGCTCATATGAATTACCTACTTACAAAAAGTAGGTGAAGAATCAGCGTGTAACAGGGAACAGGGTTGCAGGAACTCGAGAGGGCTTGCACTCTGGATCAACTCATGAGGAAACACAGCAGAAAAGAGACCATAGTGCAGACCAGCAAAAAGGTTTATATCGCAATTAAAGGTAAGGAGTGTACTCACAATGTGTACAAGTAAAATAGGCACATAAAATAGTGAAGCAGTAGATCTCACGCTAGAGAAGTGGTGACCGGACCGTCTCTCCAATACTCCCGCAGTCAGACAGTGTTCGAGCAGCGTCTGAAAGGAACAAGAGTGAGAGAAACATCGTTAGAGGTCCCATATTAACTAGAAATTAGTAAATGAATACACTTGCAAAAGATTTTTGGGAATTTACACATAAAATATTTATATTAAAAAAGGTGCTCTTTCAAAATCGACATTAAGTCCATTAGGTATTTTTTTGGATATGAGTTAGTATACCTAGAGTCCTTGCTGTTATCTCTCCATGGTGGTCTAAATTTATAGTCTTGTTTATGACCTAAGTGTTCACTAGTATGAGATAATTTTGTATAGTGAGATTTAGAGTATTGTTGATCAGAAATATCTCTATTCTCATAATCTACTATTTTTTCTTGTTTTTGTTCTAACATATCTCTAGTTGGCTTTCTATTTTTTGTTTTCCAATTTCTTTGTTCCCCTTTAACATAATCTGTTTCATCTCTTTGAAATTTTCTGTTTTTATTTGTCCTTAATACATTCTCTAATTTATCTAACTTTCTTTTTAATTCACGATCTTTTTCTTTGAATTCTAAAGTATCTTCTAAATGAGCCCAGTTTTTCTTCAATAATGGTAACCTCTTCATCAATTTCTTTAATATGTTTTTTTGTGTTGGTTAGTAATTGACATCATTAAGTCAAATGAACATTTATCTAAGGTCTTATTCCAGTTTTTAACGAACTCCTCATCATCCAAATTAGATGAGGGGTTCTTTAAAACTCTCAAGCCTCTAGGAATCCTATTACATTCAAGATATTTTGAATGTAGCACTTCAAAAAGCAACAGCTTTAGATAGAAAAGATCTAATTAAACCTAGTATAAAGAAACAAAATACAAATAACAACTTCGACACAGCTTTTCTAACCACCTTTAATAGAGAAGCCAATAATATTGGCAGAATAGTTCGAAAACACTGGCATATTTTACTTAACGATCCAATATTAAAAAACGAAATCCCTGACAATCCCAAAATAATTTTCAAAAAGGCGAAAAATTTGAAAAATATCATTGCTCCAAGTGCCCTTAAAAAATTTGAAACGAAAGATAAAGGGTGGTTCCAAAAACTTGAAGGCTTTTTTTGGTTGCTCCACTTGTAAGGCCTGTGAATATAAGCAACAAGATAAAAAGAATATAAAATCAAATAATAAAAATGAAAATTTTAAAATAAAACAATATATGAATTGCTATACTGAATATGTTATATGCCTACTAGAATGCCCTTTTGGGTTACAGTATGTGGGTAAAACTAAAAGAGCAATCAAGAAACGCATTATTTAACACCTCAGTAACATCAAACGGGGTGTGATGACCCATAATGTGTCCAAGCATTTTGCGCTTTTTCACCACTCAAACCCAAGAGGTCTTATATTTACCACTATAGAAAATGTCACCCAACATTGGAGGGGTCGTTGTAGGGATATAGATCTGAGTAAACGTGAGATGTATTGGATCCACAAACTGAATACTTTAATACCTAATGGACTTAATGTCGATTTTGAAAGAGCACCTTTTTAAATATAAATATTTTGTGTAAATTCCCAAAAATCTTTTGCAAGTGTATTCATTTACTAATTTCTAGTTAATATGGGACCTCTAACGATGTTTCTCTCACTCTTGTTCCTTTCTATTATTATTATCTATTATCTATCTTCATTATTATTCATATTTAAATTAACTATTCATATTGTAATGAGTTATAGACTACATATTTAACACAATTTTCTCTCTCTCTCTCCTCAACTCGCTGTTGTTTTGTTTGTTGTTTTCTATCGCTATTTTTATTATTTTATTATATTATCGCTTTTTCATCTTTCTATATGAGTTGATTTATTCATATATTTTAAGTTTTCTATCTGATAAATAAAGTTTAGTAATTGTTTGATTTGCATTTAAACAAAGAGTTATGTACTCCATGTGAGAGAACCTGTGAAATTAATCAACAATTAGTTAACCAATTAACGAATTTATTATATAATTACTACATGCATTATGGACGTTATACTGCTCCTGATGAAGCTGACGCCAATCAGCGAAACGCGTAGAGCTTCCATTTCCTGCGCAGTAATCCCCGTTTCAGAGGAGAGGAGACCGCTGTACTACGTACCTGTTCCTTCCCCCACATTACCGGAAGCTGTCAAGTCCCAAACGGATGTGACGTCAGACACCGCTCGAACACTGTCTGACTGCGGGAGTATTGGAGAGACGGTCCGGTCACCACTTCTCTAGCGTGAGATCTACTGCTTCACTATTTTATGTGCCTATTTTACTTGTACACATTGTGAGTACACTCCTAATCTTTTATTGCGATATAAACCTTTTTGCTGGTCTGCACTATGGTCTCTTTTCTGCTGTGTTTCCTCATGAGTTGATCCAGAGTGCAAGCCCTCTCGAGTTCCTGCAACCCTGTTCCCTGTTACACGCTGATTCTTCACCTACTTTTTGTAAGTAGGTAATTCATATGAGCCAAGTTTTTCTTTTTTGCCCATTTTTTGTGATTTTATTGCACCATACTGTATATGTTTACTCTTTTTTTGGGGTGTTCCTGATTTATCGCTCCCTTCCTACCCTGGATGTACTGTTGCTATTAGGGAACCTGTACAATTCCCTTTGAAGGTTGAGAATTTTTCTTATACACCTTACACTCATTTATATATATTCACTTTTTTCACTTATTCCACATTATTGCTGTGTAGCGCCGTTCTAGATCACTTGGGTTACTAAGGGCAGGTTCTCTACCATAAATAATTTCTTAGACTGGTGATGAGATGTTTTTTTTTAACTGGAGATAAACGTAAAAAGAATAATAAGAAAGATAGCGCAATAATAAGAAAGATAGCGCTGTAGCATCTGAAGCCATTCTTCAATTCAATTCAATTCTTTCAATTGTGTTATCATCAGAAATATATGTATATATATATATATATATATATAACATACACAAAAAAGGAATACCGCATCAACAGCCAACAAATAAGTGCATTATCTAAACCGATCTTTACCAGAAAAATAACTGAAAAGAAATTACAGAGAAATAAATTAACTGCTAGGCGGTGCTAGAGGAGTAAAGTAAATATGAAAACACAGAAAAAGAAACCTCTAAAGAGCACTCAGACAAATTATGCAAAATAGTGATAGTAATTTATTAAATAAAAAAATAATAATGAAAAACAGATACCGCTGACTGAAAACCTGCCTGACTAGACAAAAAATAAATAAAATATGGACAGACCCAAGGAAAACTGAATTACCATATAAGACCCAAATATAATATGATCAGTACTTAAGATGATATGACCACTATGGGGACGAAGTACCAATAGTGCTCTTCAACCGGCCGGTCGTTAATACAGATACTGAGCAAAAAAAAACATAAAGGGAAATAAATAATAAACCTTTAAAGAAAATACATAGAATATGGTAAAAAATAATTAACAGGCATGCTATACCAGTGTGCAGGGCACTTAATAAAGAAGACCTATAGGCATGAGACTATACATATAGTACATGACATCAAAGAAACATTGTTTGAAAGGTACTTCAGTGACCCAAACACAGATGTCAAAAAGATGGATAAATAGGAAGATACTCAGCTCCTGTGATAATATGACACTGCAGTCTCTGGTAAACAAAGCCAC
The DNA here is from genome assembly GCF_040206685.1 of Ascaphus truei. Taxonomy (NCBI): domain Eukaryota; kingdom Metazoa; phylum Chordata; class Amphibia; order Anura; family Ascaphidae; genus Ascaphus; species Ascaphus truei. Next base: position 32,831,170 of record NC_134493.1, on the reverse strand, counting down.
GATCCAAGAATAACTTCCAGGGGTAAACAACGAAAATATAAAGTCCAAATGGCCCATCGGATTAAAATAGCAGGGGTCCCTGGCAGTCCCATTCAGTTTGAATGGGACTGCCAGGGACCCCCGCTGTGTTAATCCAATGGGCCATTAGTCTTTCTGCAGAAATTTCACTGAAATGTTGCAGCATGTACCCAGCATGTACCCAGCATGTACCCAGCATGTACCTGAGTCTTGTTGGTGATTGCCTCAGATAAGTTTTAGAATACTCGTCAGCGGGGCTGTATGCACTGATGTATAAACATTTACTGATCATGTCACAAACAGTGGTGAGTATAAACAGTTGTTGATTGATTTGAACTCTCTCTCGTGTGTGTGATGTGTATGTGTATGTATAATACAGTATATATACAGCTCTTTATATATATATATTACAGTGTTCGACAAACCTATACATTTGCTCGCCCCGGGCGAGTGGATTTAACCCCCGGGCGAGTAAGTATTGGCCCAAGCAGCACACGTTTGGTACTAGGTGGCGAGTAGATTTTTTTGTGTGGCAACCACTGTATATATATATATATATATATATAGCTTTCTATATATCTTTGTTTCCAAGTGTGTGGAGTGGATCGCTCCATTGGAAGCACAGCTACTTTTGGAAGTTCATATACCTGGATTAATAGTTGGATAAGAGCTGACTTGCACAGAGGGACTTATATGTTTTGTATGTAGAAAATACCCGAACATATCTTCCAGTGTTTATGGCTACAAACCAATATAAAAGTCCTCTTTGGTGCTTTCTTTTCCCTACTAAGTAAGACTTCTCTGTATCTGTGTGGCAGTAACGTCCATGTTTATAACGCTTTGCACTCTTTTTACATTTTTAGTGCAGAGTTGTAGTAGCCATGTTGGTGTTTGCGTATACAATCTGTGACTCACTGTGTCTTTCAAAGACATGCAGATGGCATGGTCAACGGCACTTTTCGGTGATGGCCAACAATCTTCCTACAGAAATCTTTATCACTGTCTAAATGAGTCAGAGTAACTACACATTTTTGCAGTACCCCACTCCTAAAAGCCAATTCTTAGGGAAGTAAACAAATGACTTAAAGAAGACCCAACACTCAGACTAGAGCAGCGGTCCTCAACTCCAGTCTTCAAAAACGCCCAAACAGGCCAGGTTTTAAGGATATCCCTGCTTGAGCACAGGGGACTCGGCCAGTGGCTCGGTAATTTTGATGGAACCACCTGTGCTAAAGCCGGGATATCCTTAAAACCTGGCCTGTTTGGGGGTTATTGGGACTGGAGCTGGGCTCTAGGTATATCACATTGCCATGTCTGCCTTTGTACCCACACTAATTCCTAAAAGGAGAACGTTTATATAGAGTTTCGATTTATCTAACAGGCATTAGAAGTAGGTGCTATAGATTAGCAGGTGTAATTGACTGCTTCAATATATTGGGTACCTATGTAAGAACGGTGTGTGTAGTATAGAATTGAGTATACGTGGCAGTATATTTATTTCTGAAAGTGAAGTACTGCTTTAAGCTAACAGGTAACATCTCATCCTGCACAGAGTTAACCACGTGAGTGCTGCAGGAGTCTTGATGTGTTACTCGTACCACCAGCACTGAACAAGTAAAAAAAAAAAAAAATAGACAAAATTTCACTAGTAAAAAACTTCAATAGTGGCATTTGAAATGAATGAAAAAAAAAGAAGAATTGGCTCCGTTTTGATTATGCGGATTACACAGATGAGGCTGAAGTGGCAATCACAAGAGTAAAACAAGTAAGAGACTAAATCAGATGGTGTACGAGAAACGTCGATTCTGTACAGCACATCCCCATCATGGGAAATGCTACCTCTGAGCTACAGTATCTATGGTGCTGAAACAGGCATCAGAGTATTGCAGCCCTTCACTTTGACTGTCCCTTGTCACTAACATTGCCTGAGCAATATAACCATCACAATCCTCCGTATGAATACATTCAGATCTGAACCACTACATGGTAAGCACAGAACGTGAGCGGTTCGCATAGCTTCATGCAGGTAAGATATGAAAAAAAGGCTGCAAGAAATAACTCAGGTGCTCTTCTAAGATGTAGTTACAGATAATATAGAACTCAGTATACACAGTAAAAGCAATGCCCTCTGGCAGTGAAAGGGTGGGCCACCTGACAATGGGGGGACTTTTTGCAGAAACAACAAAGCAAAAAGGAAATTGTGCATGAATACGTTCAATCGAATTTATGTGATCAAAGGCCATACGAATTGGTGCTATTTTGTACGACACCTTCCAGTGCTGGAAGACACCTTATGAGAAAGGGCCATAATAAGGTGTCCCTTGGAGTCTGAAGGTGTGTTATGAAATGACACAGTTTAGCAAATATGGGTCTAAATGCCAGCGAGCCATGGACCTTCCAGTATTGCAACCATGTGATCACCAGACTCTCTTAGGGCTAACACCAAAGTTGCAGCAAAGGTGGCCCCCTTAGAGGGTCTCCCCATTATAATGCTTCACTCACTGCTCCTGTCCACCGAGCCAGCGTGCACAGGGTTACCATTAAGAGAAGGCAGACACAGCTTCAAAGACTTGAGGCTTACCGTCTAACCTCCCCCTCCCCTCCCCTGAACCTCTGTGCTTTGGATGTCTGGCTGCTGTTCAGCTGTCTTCACTTCATTGCAGACTCTCTTAGGACTAACATGAGTCACAGTAATGGTGGCAGTCGAAGGGCAGCCAAAGGGTGCTAGCCATTTGCTGATGATACTACTGCCCTCGTATTGGAGATATCTTATAGACATATATAATGAAGCCTCTCCACCTTCATGCTCTGATTACCTGTCGCTGCTCTCTCTCCGCTTCCTCACGATCCCATGGCTCATTAAGCAGCTCTCGAAAACACACCAACCTTCTCCTCCACTTGTACTTTATGTGTCCACTCTCCCTTCCTTATAGATTGTAAGCTCCTTGACACAGGACCTTATGTACCAGTGTATGTTAACATGGGTACTGTATTGTTATCATCTTCCGACGTTATTGTATTGTGCAGCAGAATACGTTGGCGCATTATGAATAAATGATAATAATAACAATAAAAACAAGCAGATAAATGATTAAATATAGTAGAAAGCACAAGGGCCACCAGTTTGCTGACCTCCTGTTACATCCATTGAACATCATTAAGGCACTGTACAGGATCACAGGTATGTCATGTAACTCCTCCACAACTCCTATTTATACTCCTGATGTCCCATACTGCACACAAAGCAGCATAATACATTCACACAACATGATAATGGGCCAGTTTTGTTGACTCCAGAACCTGCAAAATGTTGCACATAAAATAGATACACTGCAGTTCCTCTATTGCTGCTGGGTGCAGATACTGCCAAGCAATTCCTACAGAAGTCCCCATAGCCTATGCCAGTGGTTTCTAACCTATTTTTGGTGAATGAACCCTCTAATTATATTGTGAAACTCTGAGGGACCCCAACCCTCTCCAATAGCGCGTCTGAGATCAGATGCATTGTAAGGAACCCCAACCCTCTCTAATAGCACGTCTGAGATCAGATGCATTGTAAGGAACCCCAACCCTCTCTAATAGCGCGTCTGAGATCAGATGCATTGTAAGGAACCCCAACCCTCTCTAATAGCGCGTCTGAGATCGGATGCATTGTAAGGAACCCCAACCCTCTCTAATAGCACGTCTGAGATCAGATGCATTGTAAGGAACCCCAACCCTCTCTAACAGCGCGTCTGAGATCAGATGCATTGTAAGGAACCCCAACCCTCTCTAACAGCGCGTCTGAGATCAGATGCATTGTAAGGAACCCCAACCCTCTCTAACAGCGCGTCTGAGATCAGATGCAGTGTAACTTATTCTGTATTTGGTACAATTTTCAAATGATCTGAAAATTCCAGGGAACCCTTTAGCGATACCTGGTGAACCCAATGGTTCCTAGGAACCCCTTTTGAAAAACATTGGCCTACAGTATGCATACCCTCCAGCTGTGTCTATTTAACAGTGTACACTACGTGTTTTGGGGTGCTGTAAGACTAGCTGTACCTACCATTCCTTGTGTGTGTATCCTACAGTGGTTAGGGGACGTCCATAGGATTTTCTTGGAAGTTCCTCCATCCAGCACAAGCAGAGGAACTAGAGTGCTACCTGTGTATCTGTGCACAATGGGGGAGGGTCTGCCTATGTACCACACACAGACACACAGAATAAAACCATGTTTTTTAAGGTGCAGCTGGCCGTGTAGGACCCAAGCACCTGCTATATAAGTACAGTGGGCTAATTAGTGCAGAGATACTTCATTATGCCTATCACATGCTGCCTGTTCCTTGCTGCAAACTGCAAAGACAACATTTGGATAATCCCTGCCCTTGTGTCACATCCCCCCCCCCCCCCCCCAACCCCTCACCTTGCAAAGCTCAGGCTGCAGCCCCCTCCTCCCTGCAGCCCCCCTCCTCCCCCTCTCCCTCTGCCCATATAAGGGGAGTCAGTTGCCTCGTGCCGCGGAGAGCCTGGATGTGGCTGGCAGAGCCCAGCGCACCTTGCACACAGCTGCACCACTAACTCCAGAGACCGCTCCACCGAGCTGCCCTCTCCCAGCACAGAGCCTGCGTGCAACAGGTAACACCATCCGGCGCCCTGCACGCCAGTTACACCGTGCTGCCTTTATTCGGAGCCAAGCAGCATGCACTTCTATTCTGCATGGGGTAACTCACCCCTTCTCTGCCAGAGGGGCCAGCAAACGCATTATGGGGTCAAGTTGCAATGCATTTATTCTGACGATTACCCTTTAAACTAAATTGAAAATAGTATGTATATATAATAATATTATATATATAGAGAGAGAGAGAGAGAGAGAATTGTGATGGGATTAAACGAATTATAGCTGTATAATATAGCATACGAAGATGTGTGTGTGTGTGTGTGTGTGTGTGTGTGTGTGTGTGTGTGTGTGTGTGTGTGTGTGTGTGTGTGTGTGTGTGTGTGTGTGTGTGTGTGTGTGTGTGTGTGTGTGTGTGTGTGTGTGTGTGTTTGTTTATATACATACACACACTGATGTTACCAGTGATTTGCCACAATGAGGGATGTGATGCATTTTGTGCAAAAGTTAGAGGGACAGAATGAGATGGAAATAGGGATCTCAGACTTGTGCTTGTTCCTTTTTCTCTTGTTTGTAGCTAACAAGATCCTGCAGCACTGAAGTAGTTTATGAAAAATAGTATTAGATCTAATGTAATGTAGTATTAGGTGGAAGAAGGTGGCATTAGCTGTGCTTATTTTTGCATAGTGGGAAGATAGGGGATACCTGTGCAAACAAAGTCAAGTAAAACAGGTAATAATATTGGGATGCAATAATTATGATGTGACTTAATATAAACATCTTTATAGAATAATATATTCGTGTAATTTCTGGTATAATATATTGTGTGTAAAACATTTTCGTATTTTTGCTATACTCAAGTGCTATTTACAAGGTAATTTTTTCTTGTGTTATATATATATATATATATATATATATATATATATATATATATATATATATATATATATATATATATATATATATATATATTTATATATTTATTTATCGAAGTGCAGAAAATAAGATGTGTTAATTTTTGCTTGTATCTAGCAACAGGCAGCAATGAAAGTGTTAAGAATCCCTGGGTTAGCTTTGTGAGAAAATGTGCTTATGCTTTTGTGACAGGGAAAACACTGTAAGGTAATAATATTAGAATAGACAATAATACATGCAGTGTTTTTTGTCATTTGTAATAGCTGTTTCTTTTGGGAAGAGGTTCTTCTGGCTGTTTTGCTGCCTCCAGATTCCTGTTTGTGTCACAATAAGTGCCTTATTACACTCCATTAAGGATAACAAACATCCATGACAGCGTTTTTTTTTTCTGGGGGAATATTTAGCACAGTCTTTTGCCTGCAAAACTGGTACCATGTAGATGCAGAACACAGCACCAGATTTACACACAACTCTAAATTGAAATGAATGGGATTTTTCTCTGCTCTTTTTGGAATCCGCAATGTCCAAGTTTTGCAGTCGTGAGAGCTTGATAAAATAACCTGTTATGTTTCACTGCGGGGGTGGGGTATTGGTATAAATGTTATTATAAATTCATCAAATGGTACCAATGTATTCCATAGCCATGTACTATGTGGGTAACAATATTCTATACATGAATACAGTACAGCTGCAAGTATGTAGACACTATAGATAACGTTGTCATTGTTCTCTTAAACTTGTTTTCTAATGGATTTCTTTGGACGTATAAGTAGCATAATATGATCTTTCAGGTAGATTAGAAACTTGCACATATATCCCTAAATGGTGACTGCTTTTGGCTTGCTAAGCCTTGTATTTGAGATGGGTGAGAGGTCAGTATTTTCATGCGATAGTCTTGCCTTGGAATGGGTTCTAGGTCGCCTCTGCGTGAAGGCGTTAAGATTGTGACTTTTATCAGGAGGGCTCAACTCCAGTCCTCAAGACTCCCCCACTCCCCAACAGGTCTGGATTTAAGGATATCCCAGCTTCAGCACAGATGGCTCAGTCAGTGTCTCAGTCGAAAACTGCACCACCTGTGCTGAAGCTGGGATATCCTTAAAACCTGACCTGTTGGGGGTTCTTGAAGACTGGAGTTGAGCACAATTGATCCTGCTGTGATCATCTGTTGACAAGTTATGCATGATATATCCCGCTTTATACAGAGCGAGAGTGGTGTGTCCTTGAGTACCTTGAGACATTTTATGGATAAACCTGTACATCCAGAAACTGTTGTAATACTGGGGGGGGAAATGAACGGGGTTGTAACTGTTCCGCCTGGTCACAAACATGATTTTGTATAAGGAAAAATATGAATAGTGAATGTGATTTGTTGCATTAGCCTTGCCAAACCCAGTGTTTTTCCCCGCACCGGCAGCGAATGGGTTAAGAATAAAGATTGACACGTATTGTTTTTTTAACAAGTCAATAACAGGGGTAGATAGGAACATTTAAGAAAGATTTTGAACAGGTTAGAATTGCAAAGCGCTGAAGCATTTCAAAGGATTTCCAGACTAACTAATAATCTGTTGCGGGAAAATAATGATGGGTTTCCCCACATTTAGTGTCATATAATTGTAGGTTTTATAGATTTATTTAATGTAGCCTTAGTACATTGTATATTTTTTAAATGCACAAAGTCTGTCGGAGGCAAAACAGGAGCAAAAAAAAAAAGAACAAAACCAGATTCAGCACAGAACAGAAAGAACTTTATAAGCAATTGAGATGTTTTTTTGTTTTTTTTAATCTGATTATTTTGTGCTTTTTTTGGCATCCAGTAAACAGTGCATTTCTGAGAATGTGCAGAATGAGCAGTGCTAGGCAGAATTAACTAATACATCTGGAGGGATAAAAAAAATATATATAATAAGTAACAATTTATAATGCCTCTAGACCCATTTTGACTTTTTAGGTTCGCACACTTTTCTTACCTCTGTTAGGTGCTGTAAAACAGGACAGAAACTTTTATTTTTGCTCCTTCATTGTGTCCGATGTCTTCTTGAGTTGCTGTGAGATTGGTTCCATTTTTTAAGAAGGAGACCTTTTCACATGGACATGGCACAGGGACAGTGACCACTGCTATGTTGTGCTGGTAGATACATATGTTTTGTTTTTACTGCAACGTTACTCTACGTCATTTTATTACTAATAAGACTGTACTCTCCTGACCATTGATTGTAAAACAGCTCTTCCATCCCACAAAGCTCCATTATGTACCTTAATGTGGCAATAACCTAACTTCAACGGTGCATCTGTTTGCTCCCATAAAGAGCATAGCGTTAACCATAAAGCACAGTTAACGCGGAGACGTAACGTTACATTATTTAAGTTATAACGGAAACTTGGTTTTACTCCTCTCCAGGCACTGAAATAGATTTCTCGCAGGGTCTGGATGGGTGTAACGCCACAATAGGTCACACTTAAAATAACATAGCGTTGTTTCCTGGCTGTATTTTCCTTTACTGTCTCCACCTCAGCAAAAGCCCTTTGTCGTGGGCTGGATAGGAGTAACGCCACGACTGGCATAGCGTCACGTTATTGGAAGATAACGCAGTTTATGCTACAATAACATGACTTTAAGCCTATGCTAATGAGATGTAGAAGGGGCGTTGTTTTTTTGTATATAATTAGCTTTGAGGATAGCATGTTAACTCGGGTAACATAAAGTCAGCTCCTGTTTTAGGTAACCCCACGTTATGAGTCCTGACAGAGCTTGGTGGATCTGCATAACAGGGCACACATTGTGGCATAGTATGGAAAAAATACGACATTTTATAGTGCTGCTTCTAGTACTGTTGTGAAACGCTATGTACATGGACAGCGTTATACAAATAAATATATACATCCATAAAAAAAACATCAAAACCGTAGTGCAAATCACTCAAATTATATGACAAATGTTGCCACCAAAGCTTGCAATAAAATACAGAACATGCAGAAAGAAAAGCTCAACATTATTCATGTTTGTGGCAGCAGGTAAAGATCCATACTAATGGCTTCATCTGTGCCTCATCGTTTCAGAAAAACATTACAATGCACCCAGGTGAGGCATTGTCTCTGAAATGACAGGAATGCAAAGGGACAGATTTATCTCAATACAGGGGGACGCTGAGGTGAAGGAAACTGCTAGAAATGTGAACATCGTTCAACATGGGTGGAATATGCAGACAGTAATGGACTTAAACATAAGAGTAAATGACTCGGAGTGAGGACACACAGATATAAATATATAAAAAAATATGATGGCTCGTGACTGGTGTCTACTTCAGGCTGCGTCCATAGTAACACCGATGGGGCGACCGACATCGCGCGCCCCAATCTCAAAATGCCGGAAGGCAATGCGCACGGCTATAGAGCGCAGTAGCGCGCACGCGACGGGGAGACCAATACTTTGCGAGACAAATTTGTTTGAATTTGCCGTGCGATGGCCGGGTCCCGGGCGCGGTTCAGCCCATCAGGGCAAACCGCTCCCGATACGTCATGGGCACGCCCTCGCCATGCCTCAAGTCACGCAATCCTACAGGCCACGGATTGCTTCTAGTACAGGCGTGCGTGACGTCATGCGCTCCGTCTCGCGTGCACTATATCTGAGGCCTAAGAATAATGTCCCAGAGCTACACCAACTGTTAAACCCTGCAAGGACTAGAACAAGGGTGAGAAAACTGGGGGGGGAGGTGGCGCGGCACTTACAGAGGCCCCGCGCTCTTCCCCACAACATTCAAAGTAAATGCATGGGGGAGCGCACGAAGCCTCTGTATATCCCTTACCTCGTCTCCGGCGGCTTCTGGTGACACATTGCCATGACAACGTGGAGTGAAATGACAACGCGTCATTTGACGTCACATGACATTGTGACGTCAATGATGCCGCAGCAAAGGAGTGTGGGGGGGGGGGGGCGCGAGCAGGGGAGGGGAGAGCAGGCAGGAGGACGCAAAGAAAAAAGTTTGCGCGCCCCTGGTCTAGAAATTTATATCATTGATACGTTGTATATTTTTGATGGGCCAACATGAGAGTTGTACATTAATGATATTGTAAATTAATGATATTGTATAACAATTTCATAGCGCTCACTCCAACTTGTAATAGATTCTCCTGGAAAATACCTAGGCCCATGTAGCACTGGTGCTGTTTATCACTTAATACTCACACCATGGTATGTCGTACAGTACAGTAATCCATTAAAGAATGTGCTGGCTCTTCCTTCTCTTACCGAACACTCCACTTCTGGAACAATTTACCGGTGTCCCTCAAACACGCCTCCTAAAGGTCTTTCAAGACTTCGCCTGGTTTCCTGTTTTAAACATGTTTGTGACTTGCAATGCTGTCAACGTATTATTTTGTAACCAGGACATACTTGAAAACGAGAGGTAACTCTTAAGTCTCCAGTGATCAAAGCACAAGCCGCTGTATTGCGCCCGAATCGGGGATATCCGCCATTGACTTTAATGGCAGACACTGCCCATTCGGGCGTGTTACAGTAGATCGCGCTATAATGACTCTGGGACAGTTTATTTTGTTATTATTTCTTGGATTAATAAAGTGTGAAGGTTTGAACTTTTGGAAAATCTTGAGTGCTCCAGCACTTTTTCTTGTCTCCTAATGAAATTCGAGTTACAGACGGGGGCGATGGTATCCGGATTTGTTCTGTGAAAGTCTCCTGCAATTTTGACGGCCTTCTCAAAACTGCAAAACATCGTAGTAAAGGAGGCCTGTTGATTCAGTTTAAAAAAAAATGTGAATATGTGCAAAGTTTGCCCATTTTGCCAACTTTTACAAATTAAATCATTGTTTAAAAAAAATCACCACATTTTACACAAAAGTCTTGGTAAAAATTGCTCTCCAAGTAAGAAATAGGACTTTTCCGCTAGCTGCAAATGTCTGACTTTCGCCGCAAATGAGTCGCACATCTTGAAGAATAGTTTACACAGCTTTTAACACCTCGCAGGCCTCTTGATGCTGGAGGATCACAGAGAGAAGGACAGATATATACCCAGGAAAAGGGTTTTCAGGCGGGCACTGCAAACCGCAGGGGCATAAAAAGTGGATGTCCTCACGCAATTACTAAAAGGTTGTTTTTTGAGTGCATTGGCACAGTAAAATACACTGCTACATGGAAATTCTGATGCGTTTCGTCCGCGAGCAGGGACGAAACGCGTCAGAGTTTCCATGTAGCAGTGTATTTTACTGTGCCAATGCACTCAATAAACAACCTTTTAGCAATTGCGTGAGGACATCCACTTTTTATGCCCCTGCGGTTTGCAGTGCCCGCCTGAAAACCCTTTTCCTGTTGTATACACCTCGGCTGGAGCACGTATCATTTCCGTATCAGTGGAGCCTGACGTCAGCGGGTGGATCAGCTTTGGAGCTCCGGAGCTGAGACACGGCGTGTCAAGATAGTGAGTACTTTCCCTACCCCCGCCGTGGGGTTTACTGCTGTATGTGACGCCGGGTCTTGTGAGGGCAGTGGCGGAGGAGCAGGGTGTTTAAGACCGCGTATAGTTCCCTGGCTGGGGACACGGCTGCACCGCATTCAAACTTCTTCCTTACCACACTCTAGCCCCGTACCGGAGAGATATCACAAGTGCACAGTATTATCAGTTTTATTCACATCATGTACCACATATTGGGAGACTGAACGGGAGCGCTTTCATTAATGTATTTTCATGGACATATGTTAGATCATTATATGTGCACTTTTCTGGCAGCAACGGTCTATCTTGGAGTTTCTCTGGGACATCTCTACCAGATATATACCCAAGCAGACCCGCTACCAGTATTTCCTGGCGCTCAGGTCAGAAGTGTACTCATGGGCTCCCAAATGTCTGACTTCCGGTCGGGCCAAACTTCTGCATTCAGCCGGCCGGACCCTCCTTTGCCACCTGTCCCCCGGGGTCTTGCACTCCTCTCCCCCCATGGAAGCCTTGTACCCAAGGAGTTATGTAGGAGTGTAGATAATCTTTGCACAAAGTCTTCAGGCAGACTCTGCAGGGATGGGTGAAATAGCTGCTATAACTTTGAACTGTTTCTGTAATATTAGCTATTATCAATACAGAAAGGGGTTTTCCCTCCCTTATTGATGCTAAAGAGTATGACAATCAATATTGTAAGTCAACAATGAACCTTTCTATACAACGTTGCTGTGTCATGTACTTTTGATATCACGGACCCCATGAAAGTGAACAGATGGTTGTGGAGATGAATCCCCTCAGCTCAACAAAGAAGTATTTTCTTTCTTTTTGCCAATCTGCTCGGCTTTTTAAAATCCTCGTTTCCTAGTCAGTTGCTGAGTGTGTGTGTCCCAGAGAAGTTAAAATGGCCCCTACCGTTCACACACAGCACCAGAGGTTGCCATGGTAACAGCTAGTGCCAATGCAATAATAAACAGGTGGAAAAAAAAATCATATAAAAAAACAAAGTAGATCAGCACAACAAGAACTATCAAATGTTATTACTTCATTTTATTTTTTGTTTCTTTAAATCAGGGGTGGGCAACTCCAGTCCTCAAGGGCCCCAAACAGGGCAGGTTTTCAGGATATCCCTGCTTCAGCATAGGTGGCTCAGTCAAAGACCTGTTGGTGGCCCTTGAGGACTGGAGTTGCCCACCCATGTTATAAATACATTAGAGCATATGTTTTGAATTGTTGTGTATCACATAAAAGAATAAAAGATGCATTTCTCAAGCAGGGGTAAACATCAGGATTTTTCCATTAATCATTCAACCTCAAATTTCATCTGTCTCTATGTATTGGTTCATAAAAAAAACACATTCTCAGTTTTGATCAGCAATTATGTGCCCACTTAGTCAAACTATAAAAAATATTTAGTACAAATTGCTACCATGTTTTTTTTCTCTCTTTTCACGGCTTATGAACCTAGCCAGATCACTAAAATATAAGAATGGCTACAACGTTGTTTTCTTGGTTACTTAATTTGGAATGTAAAGATTGTGCTTTAAATATTCCACGCTGTTGCCTACTGTGCAGGTGACAGGCTTTCATTTCCAAAATTGTTCACCGTATACTGAATTAATATACATCTGGTGAGAATGTGTCACTTTGTGTCACTTGGCAAAGTGCCATCCCATTATTACAACTGTATATGTTTATAACTAGTCACGCGCCGTTATCTTCTGTAAACGGCGTCGTTCCCGGGACTCACATTTTCACCTTTTAAGAAGATGAAAGTCTCTTTGTTATTTCCCCACGTCACAAAAGTATCAAGAAAGAGAACGGCAGGGTCAAACTGGACAGGGAAATCACACCACAAGTGCCTGATGACTGTTTGTGTGTGTTTCACGAGACATCGTTATTCAATGAAACGTAAATCCTTTCCATAGCAACTACAAAGGAACGTGGTGTGTGTACGCTGCTTCCCAGATACGTAGAGCACTTTTGGAGAGCAGGCACCCATATGCCGGCTGAACCCGTGTGCCGTGATACAGTGCAGGCTTTAAGTGTTTACTACAAGATGAGATTGTGTTTTTTTCCCGATGTTTGGCGTGACAGATTTGAAACAAAATATTGGTGTTAATCACAAAATGTTCCTTCTGGAGATTTGGGTTTCCAAAGGGTGAGAGGAAACACGCAATTTGCGAGGAAGCAGGAATTTAAACATATGTTTGGCCTCAGTTATAGACAGTTCCACTAATGTATCACTTCTAATATGACAAAATAGCAAATAGCTGTTTCAGTCACTTGGTCATAATGCTATATCCTACAGAGGTTAGAGCTCAGTGATATATACTTAACCCTTAAAGTGCTAAAGAGACCAGCAACGTATCTCTGGCACTGAAATTATTAACCAACTAGACCCCAGAGTCATCACGCTCCGTTACAGGTTAACGCACCTGAACAGGCGTCAGCTCCCATTGAATCCGGTGGTAGGAGAGGCGTTTTCAAAACATCTCCCATATGTAGAATTTTGCACACTGAAAATGTGTAAATATATATGGAAATGATTGTAAAATGTTGAAATATAATAATTTTCAAGTCTGTAAATATATATATAAATGACATTGCAATAGGCTTGTGGCCCCTGTACACCTAAATAGTTTTTGATCTGGCCCCTTTGCAGAACTGGTAGAAGAAGCCTGGCAGTACCACAGTGATGTTAGACTGAGCAACACAAATTGTTACAATTACAGATGCAGCGGCCATAATTTTAGCAAATAACGCGGTTTATACCTCGGAATACCCATGTGATGGCGCGCAATTTCTTCCAACCTTACCGCCTTAAGACGCGTGTTGACTCTGATTTTTATCGGGTTCAGAAAATTGTATTTGTTCGCGGTCTGCAATACCGTCAACTCAAGTGGGTGATCGCGAGTTGTTGTCTTAAAAATCTAATACCCTGTAGCAATTCAACCTGCCTTTTATTGTCGTACAGTTCTGCAAGTGTGTACAGTAATTGTAATTTGAAGATTAACGTTACGAGTTCATACTGGATGGTGTACAGTACATGGGAAAGAAGTATTTTGTACGAATGAAGTGTTGTATTTGTACAGGATAATAATGGGAATAATAATACAAAAATACAACGTTGCTTCCGAATGTTAAATATTTTGTCCGCTCATGTATGTACAGTACAGTACAGTACAGGTATGTCTCTGCTAAGAAACCCCAAAAATAAAAATGTATATCTTTTATTCTATACGGTATGTATTATTTATTATTCAATACTGTCAACTTGCTACTGTAGGCTTGCTCTTCTTTTCATACGGTTTTTATTTTATGCGCATGTCTCATTGGAACCTTGTTGAATAGCATATGCGTGTCATCACATTTAGGCGCATGCGTGTGTGTCTCATTGGAACCTTGTTGAAATGCATATGCGTGTCATCACATTTAGGCGCATGCGTGTATGTCTCATTGGAACCTTGTTGAAACGTTTGGAGAGAAAAAATTGACCCCTTTTTTTTCTTTTGTTTTTCAACATGGGCTTACATAACAATTTTTGCTATTCTTATAATCAATCACTAGCTTTTTAATTCTAAACTACATTCATGTATACTGTACTTTATGAGGTGGGTGGCCTACTGTAATTTTTATTTGGGGGTGTGTGTTTCAAAACATTATGATGACCTGTTCAAAAGATTTCTTTGAACTAATAATCCTGCATACAGCCCTCTACATACACACACACACACACACACGCTAAAGTATTTCTACTGCTTATCGACACCTCCCCCGAAGCTGTTCATTTGTAATTGGAGGCTTTGTGGCTTAGTGTAATCAGATTAACAATGCGCAAGCAACGTTTAAAAAAAAAAGCGATATTAGAGGTCCATCGAAATCCCTCCTTTTGCCTTTTTCAGCTTGATGTAAGTGTTTCTTTTCTGGGGAAATAAAAAATTATGCTATTTCCGGTATTGTGCATGCGTCAAGTCGCGTCATTGGGAATTAAAGCAGCAGTTCAAGCAATATCCTACAGTACATGTGCGTCTGTACGATGAGAACAAACTTCTGATAGGCTCTGGCTCTTGAGCCCCGCCCTCTCCCTAGCTGTCCACCAATTGTATCTACTTTAGTAACTGCTTAGTCAATAATATTGCAGGACTACATTTTCAATAATTGTGCAAGAATTGAATTAAATAACCCTGAGCAAAGTGATTGATTACAGGAGAACGGACCGAAATGCAGCTTACTATAGCTAATCACTTGTCTGTGTGCATATTGTATTGATGCACATACTGAAATTTATTGTTTTAAAAAAAAAGAATATTTTTTTTTAAACGGCAGCTTGAACTGCAGCTTTAAACGTAATACTGTACTGTACATTGTATTTACCTCCATTATAAACTTTGCTAAATGGGTGGAGATGAGCCACTGTCACTCCTGTAGTCTGCATTATAGTTGACAGTTGATAGCTGGCCTGCTACAACTGTAGTTGGCAGCTAATGAAGCTGGAAATCTTTTTGGTACATGCAAGCTTGCTGGTAACTGTACGTGAAATCAGGCTCAGGCTGGAAATTTTGCAGGTTTTCCGGCGGTGACAGGTAGCAAGGATTGCCGTTCACCAGGTTTTCACTGATGGTCAGACCGTTATTTTAAGCCGGTGCTGGTGCCGTTGCTGGCGCTGTTACATTGCTGGATTATGATTGACTAATGTTATATGGATTAAACCCGACCTTTCTCCTTTTGAAGTTGCCATGATCAAACATACTGTAAAAATCAGGGACCACACCCCAATACCCACTTGTATCAATGCGAAAAAAAGACTGATCGCTACTTAAGGTTTTTCTTATCGAACGCTCCCAACCACGAACGTCAGGTGAACATTTGTAAAAATCGTAGTTTGAAATTAAATATTCATATATTTCGGCTACAGTTGCCATGTTATCTGCTGCAGCGTTAATTGCAGAAAATATTACAAATGAATAACTACAGTCAGGTTTTTTATACATGTGGTGTATACATGGTACCCAGTCCAGTCAGCAATTGTGCAAGGATACTGTAGGAATGTAGAAAAAAAGCACACAGCTTTGAGTTTTATTAGTTTTTATTATGGAGTGCCTACATTTGATAGCGTCTTCAAGGACCAAGGTCGAATCACAATGGACCAATGTGGTAGACTTGGTTTTTATCTTTTTTTTTTTTTTACACACCTGCAAATTGACACAGTAGCACAGACAGAACTGTACACATTACAATTCATTAATTTCTGCCACCTTGCGGATACGCGAAAAATTGCACCCAAAGAAATCTGAAACCATTAAATTAAAACAAATCAACAGCGGTAAACCTGGCGGTGTGAGGGCGGCGTGAACGCGGGAATGGGGCGTGAATACCGCGTGGAGTACAGCAGCGCACACAAACGGCGCCGTGATGCCTTAAAATAGCGGCGGCTGCATCTGTACTACTATGTAAAACAAAACATAGTGTCCGTCAGTGATTTTCAACCCGGGTTCCGCGAGCATCCCTAAAGGGTTCTGCGGCTAATGGGGGGAGTTGTCACAACTATCTCAGGCTGTGACCCTGCAATCTCCCTCCTCCGGTGGTGCCAGAAGTCGAGTCCATCTTCCGCCCACAGGACCGGCAGAGCACCGGAGGCATCCTCTCCCCAAGGTAAGATTGTTTGGGGGGAGGGGTGTGTGGGTGTGTATTTGAGGTGAAATTGAGCAAGAGAGGGAGGTGGAGGAGTGAGAGGGGAGGAGAGAGGGGGGAGGGGAAGAGAGAGAGGGGAGGAGAGAGGGGGGAGGGGAAGAGAGAGGGGGGAGTGTAAGGAGGGAAGAGAGGGGGGCAGTGTAAAAGGGGAAGAGAGAGGGGGGAGTGTAAGAGGGGAAGAGAGAGGGGGGAGTGTGAGAGGGGGGAGTGTAAGGAGGGAAGAGAGGGGGGCAGTGTAAAAGGGGAAGAGAGAGGGGGGAGTGTAAGAGGGGAAGAGAGAGGGGGGAGTGTAAGGAGGGAAGAGAGGGGGGCAGTGTAAAAGGGGAAGAGAGAGAAAGGGGGAGTGCAAGTGGTGCAGTGAGATTGGGGGGGGGGGGTGTAAGAGGTGTAGAGAAACAGAGGGTGGGGTGAGGGTTGAGATTCCCCAGAATTTCACGATATAATTCTAGGGTTCCTTAACCAAAAAAAAGCTGAAACCCTGCTCTATGTTTATGCCACTTAGGTCTAGATCAGGGGTGTGCAAGGTTGTTGTTGTATTTTTTAATTTTTTTTGCTTATCCCCCCCCCTGTCTGCTCTCCTCCCCTGCTCGCGCCCTCCCCTCCCTCTCAGCTCCGGCATCAAATGACGCAGCAAGGTCATGTGACGTCACCTTGCCATGGCAACGTGACATCTCGCGCCCCCCAGTTTGCACACCCCATGTCTAGATGCGCTAAGCTAAGATCATGTTAGTAGTAACGCTGTATCCACTAAGGACAGTAACACATTGAGCTGTGTTTTCCCCTATAGCAAGGGATCTCAACTCCAGTCCTCAAGCCCCCCCACCCACCCCAACAGGTCAGGTTTTCAGGATATCATTTCTTCAGCACAGGTGGTGCAGTTGAGGACTGAGCTACTGATTGAGTCCCCTGTGCTGAATCAGAGACATCCTTAAAACCTGACCTGGGGGTGGGGGGGCCTTGAGGACTGGAGTTGAGCATAGCGTTAACTTTAACGGATGTTAGGGACGATGAGATGCAAAGATTATGCAAATAAGGGGTTATTACAGCAGCCTCTATTCACTAAAGTCCGCTAAGATTAACGTTGGGGACATAGCGTTATCTAACCCTTCGAGGTCCCGGAGGGGTGATGGCGCATCGGCACACTGCGATCATGGGATGGTGACGAGGAGGAGGACGAGTCCTGAGACCGCGTTCAGCGCTCCAGCGATCTCCCCAGGGAAACAAGCAAGAAGTTTATAACGCAGCCACTGCGTTGCAGGGTCCCTGGAGTTCAACACCTCATGACATGGTAGCCACATTATGGGGCATGCAAGGGGTTAAGTTATTACTCCAATTCAGAACCCGAAATAGGGCTTTTGCAGAGTGGATGGGTGTAATGCCTCAGGTAGGCATGATTTAAAGCAGCCGTCCTAGCTGCCGTTTTCTTTTTTTTATTTATTTGTTTTTCCCTTTAATACGTGCATCTATAGAATCCACACAATGATAAGTAATTAGCCAAGTTGCCGATCAATCTGTTCTCCTGTGATCGATCGGTGATGATTCGGCTCTAGGGTTCACTAAATGGCTGTCAGTGCAGCAGAAGAGGACCAAAGATGCAAAGTTCTGTGGGGAAGATCATGTGACCAGGCAGTCACTAGATTCAATTTGTGCACTGCTAGAGAGAGGGCAGGGCTCAAAAAGTGGTGTGCCAGAGCCTGTTTCAGAAGAGGAAGGGGATGTGACTTTGTAAATGGTTGCCATAGAAACAAAACGCTCGTTACATTATAATACATTAAAAATGTCATTCAGAATTGTTTAAAAAAAAAATGCTACAAATATTTTCTCATAGTACAGAACTGATTTATTAAAAAAAAACACACACACATGTAGGATATTGCTTGGTCTGCAGCTTTAAATAACCGAGCGTTACTGTATTTCCCTCTCTCCGCCCTATTTCAGGGTCTGCATCGGAGTAATGCCAAGCCTTACATCACGTCACATTTTTTATTCAAAGGAGATGGAGTATGGATGTTGTTTTTGCATATAATTAGCTTTGTGGAGGCAGCATTAACTCAGGGAACATAATGTCCGTTCCTGTTCTAGGTAATCTAACCCTTAATGTGTCCCTTACAATAGAGGGACAATGAATGTCCCTTGAATTTAGCGGTGCGATTACAGAGGCAGGGATGGGGCTTTTTTGAAAACAGATATTCCGAAATGACATATTTACTTATTGCGTACACATGAAGAAGGCCGGCTTCAGAACCCGGTGACATCTTCTATGAAGAACGCTCCTATTTAGAAAATATCATACCCTACAACACATCTGCAATTTTGCAAGGAGTAAGAGGAGGGCAGGAAATGTGCAATACATGGAATACTTTGGCTGTGTTTTCTTGGCGTATCCAAGAACAGAATCCCATTGCAAACAGTATTACTATGATGATCATTTATATTGCACCAGCATATTCCGTAGTGCAGTACAATAGGCAGTACGTTTTTTCTTTAATACTACATAGAGCCAGTGATATTTGTGCTAAAAAGTAAAATAGACACTGTGAATGTATTTAAAGCAGCAGAACAGGCTGCATTGGGTTTTCACAGCCAGGGAACTGTGTGCCTAGCACAGTGGTTTTCAACCTTTTTTTCGGTTAAGGAACCCCAAGTGAAATTCTGGGGGACCCCCAACCCTCTCTAATAGCAACTCTGTGATCAGATGCATTGTAAATTCTTCTGTATTTGATACAAATTTCAAATGACCAGAAAATTGCCGGGAACCCTTTAGGGATGCCCGGGGAACCCAAGGGTACCTAGGAACCCTGGTTGGAAAACGCTGGCCTAGCATAATGGCAGCTTTAAATGTTCCGTGTGACGCGGCCCAATAGGAAGCCGGGACATCATCCGGTGCGGTTTCTTTTGGCCAGACTGGGACATTTAAACTACACAGGGATAACGGCACCCCCGACGGAGATATCTCTGGAAGCAGGGGGTCCCCGGAGCTGAAATTAACACAGTTAAGTTCCGGAGACCCCCTGCTTCAACCCTGTAATAAAAAAATGATTGTAAAATGCAATGCAGCCTGTCCTGCAGCATTAAGAGATTATATAACACGTCCAAATCATTAAACAATAGAATGAAGAATAAACCATTGTTTACGTTTATCTAGGAGATCATCGCCCAGCATTATATAATATGTTAGTACTCAGACTATATTTCCCAATTTTCCCTTCTGCACCTGGGACAGAGAAACGTTTCTATGGAGATTTAGAGACCTCAGTGTGACCCAACATAGGACAGCATACTGGGTCCAGCAAAGAGTTCTGTAGGGAAGCAAAGAATCAGTGCTTTTCTATCTGCTTCACGCCTCTGCGATCAGCCATTGTTGGGTGCGATTGATACCATTTTATTTCGGCCTCATGCCAGTTGAGAACGGGTCTCAAACTCAGTCCTAGGGGTCTCAAACCCTAGGGGTCTCAAACTCAGTCCTCAACGGCCACCAACAGGCCAGGTTTTATGGATATCCCTGCTTCAGCACAGGTGGCTCAGTCAAAGACTCCGTCAAACACTGAGCTACTGATTGAGCCACCTGTGCTGAAGCTGGGATATCCATAAAACCTAGCCTGTTTGTGCCCCTTGAGGACTGAGTTTGAGACCCCTGGCCTAGAACATAAGAAAAAAATGGGATTACAACATGCTTCTCTTATTACTTAAAAACAACAATTGTTAAGACCATGAAATGGCATTTGCAGAATGTGTTAAGCATCATTCAGAACAATGCTGCGGCGGCAAGAAAAAGGTTTGTTCTAGAAAACTACAACAATGCTAAAGACACTGAAATAAAAGGCACTTTTCACAATAGCACCTATTCTGAGTGAGCTCTTTATGATGCCTTTTAAAAGTATGGACCTTATTTATTTTTTTCCTAGCTGTTTTTTATTTGAATTTATATATATACACACACTAGGTTGCGTTGCCCGGGATTGAATGGTCCCGCTCCCCCTCTCTCTCCACTCACCCCCTATCTCCGCTCCCCATTGCCCTATCTCTCTCTCCCCCTTCTCCTTTCTGTTTGTCCCCTGCTGACAGCAATCTGGGCCCCCCCTGCACATGAATGTGACCCCCCCCTTCACATCACAAGCCCCCCCCCCATTCACACCTATGTCCCTGCCCCCCCCCCTTCACATCACTGATGTGGGTGACTGGGCGGGTGGGTGGGTGGGTGAGTTAGTGACTTTAGTGACTATGAGATAGTGACTGGATGGGTGGGTGTGTGAGTTAGTGACTGGGTGGGTGTGTGAGTTAGTGACTGGGTGGGTGAGTTAGTGGGTGGGTGAATGACTTGGTGGGTGGGTGAGTTAGTGACTGAGTGGGTGAGTTAGTGACTGGGTGGGTGGGTGAGTTAGTGACTGGGTGGGTGGGTGAGTTAGTGACTGGGTGGGTGGATGAGTTAGTGACTGGGTGAGTTAGTGACTGGGTGGGTGGGTGAGTTAGTGACTGGGTGGGTGAGTTAGTGACTGGGTGGGTGAGTTAGTGACTGGGTGAGTTGGTGGGTGGGTGAGTTAGTGACTGGGTGGGTGAGTTAGTGACTGGGTGAGTGAGTTAGTGACTAGGTGGGTGATTTGGTGGGTGGGTGAGTGAGTTAGTGACTGGGTGAGTGAGTTAGTGACTGGGTGGGTGAGTTAGTGACTGGGTGGGTGAGTTAGGGACTGGGTGGGTGAGTTAGTGACTGGGTGAGTTAGTGACTCGGTGGGTGGGTGAGTTAGTGACAGGGTGGGTGGGTGAGTTAGTGACTGGGTGGGTGATTTGGTGGGTGGGTGAGTTAGTGACTGGGTGGGTGAGTGACTGGGTGGGTGAGTGACTGGGTGGGTGGGTGAGTTAGTGACTGGGTGGGTGAGTTAGTGACTGGGTGGGTGGGTGGGTGAGTTAGTGACTTTGAGTTAGTGACTGGGTAGGTGGGTGGGTGAGTTAGTGACTGGGTGGGTGGGTGAGTTAGTGACTGGGTGGGTGATTTGGTGGGTGGGTGAGTTAGTGACTGGGTGGGTGAGTGACTGGGTGGGTGAGTGACTGGGTGGGTGGGTGAGTTAGTGACTGGGTGGGTGAGTTAGTGACTGGGTGGGTGGGTGGGTGAGTTAGTGACTTTGAGTTAGTGACTGGGTAGGTGGGTGGGTGAGTTAGTGACTGGGTGGGTGAGTTAGTGACTGGGTGGGTGATTTGGTGGGTGGGTGAGTGAGTTAGTGACTGGGTGGGTGAGTGAGTGAGTTGAGTGAGTGACTGGGTGAGTTAGTGACTGGGTGGGTGAGTTAGTGACTGGGTGGGTGAGTTAGTGACTGGGTGGGTGAGTTAGTGACTGGGTGGGTGAGTGAGATGAGTGAGTGACTGGGTGAGTTAGTGACTGGGTGGGTGAGTTAGTGACTGGGTGGGTGGGTGAGTTAGTGACTTTGAGTTAGTGACTGGGTGGGTGGGTGAGTGGGTGGGTGAGTTAGTGACTGGGTGGGTGAGTTAGTGACTGGGTGGGTGAGTTAGTGACTGGGTGGGAGGGTGATTTAGTGACTTGGGTGAGTTAGTGACTGGGTGGGTGAGTTAGTGACTGGGTGGGTGAGTTAGTGACTGGATGGGTGGGTGAGTTAGTGACTGGATGGGTGGGTGAGTTAGTGACTGGGTGGGTTAGTGAGTTAGTGACTGGGTGGGTGAGTGAGTGACTGGGTGAGTGAGTGAGTTGAGTGAGTGACTGGGTGAGTTGAGTGAGTGACTGGGTGAGTGAGTTAGTGACTGGGTGGGTGAGCTAGTGACTGGGTGGGTGAGTTAGTGACTGGGTGGGTGAGTGAGATGAGTGAGTGACTGGGTGAGTTAGTGACTGGGTGGGTGAGTTAGTGACTGGGTGGGTGAGTTAGTGACTGGGTGGGTGAGTTAGTGGGTGGGTGGGTGAGTTAGTGACTGGGTGGGTGAGTTAGTGACTGGGTGGGTGGGTGAGTTAGGGTGATTTAGTGACTTGGGTGAGTTAGTGACTGGGTGGGTGGGTGAGTTAGTGACTGGGTGGGTGAGTTAGTGGGTGGGAGGGTGATTTAGTGACTTGGGTGAGTTAGTGACTGGGTGGGTGGGTGAGTTAGTGACTGGGTCGGTGAGTTAGTGACTGGGTGGGTGGGTGAGTTAGTGACTGGATGGGTGGGTGAGTTAGTGACTGGATGGGTGGGTGAGTTAGTGACTGGGTGGGTGAGTTAGTGACTTGAGTTGGTGACTGGGTGGGTGGGTGACTTGAGTTGGTGACTGGGTGGGTGGGTGAGTGAGTTAGTGAGTGGGTGGGTGAGTGGGTGAGTTAGTGAATGGGTGAGTTAGTGACTGGGTGGGTGACATCTCCCCTCCCCCCCCCCCCACTGCATCTTCTCCCCCCCCCCTCACCCCCCTCTCATGCAGCGGCAGAGGCATGCAAATATCTATCGGGCCGGCATCCCCCACATGCACCCCCCATACCTCAGGCTGCGGCGGCATGTAGATAGCGGATGGCCGGGCCGGGTTAGGGTTAGGGGGGGAGCTGGCGGGGAGGTGAGCTTAGGTTGATGGGGGGGATCCAGCGGGCCAGGCCGCGGGGTGAGGAAGAGGAGAGTGGCCGGGTGGTTGTGTGTGTGTGTGTCCCCCAGCTAAGCAAGCAAGCAAGCCAATGAGAGGCGTGTAGGGGCGGGGCCGGGCCACAGACCAATCTGATTGGCCAGAGGGTGAGTGACAGACCAACTGACCAATCAGATTGCCCATAAGCACAGCAAATATACAACGTTTTCAAATGATATATATATATATATATATATATATATATATGTTTAAAGTGTGCTTGGTTCAGGTGTTCATGTCCAGTATTACCTCTAATTTTTTACAGGACAGTGTGTCCAAATACAGGACAGTCCGGTTCTATAACGGTCACCTGGCAACCCTAGAAGTGCTAGAAATTAGAGAGACAAGGAGACGAGAGGAGGATCAGAAAATAATAATTAGAAGAAGAGTTGATAACCTTCTTTTGTTGTAATATCTTTGTATTCTGCGCTTCAGAAAAAACACCAAGTCTAAACTGGTATAAGCCGAACAAATTTGCCTAGAATAGTTGAATGCAGGGGCGGTTTTGACCAAATCGGCGTTCGGGCTTTCCCTGGTGGGCAAATGCTGAGGGCAGGTGCCCTCCTCTGGTCGGTGGCTGGAAGTTGAGTCCAACTTTCGCCCAACCAGAAGAGGGAGCTGGAATAGTGCCCAGAAGGGTGCAGGACTGGATCAGCAGTGAGAAGACCACCTCACCCCAAGGTAAGATTGTTGGGGGGGGGGGGGGTGGATTGTAAGGGAGGAAGAGAGGAGCACCGAGCCCCGCAGTTACAGAGATGCGGTCCCGTCTTCCCCCACAACAATGAAAGTGATCGCCGGAGAAGAGCGCAGGACCTCTGCGTCTCTTACCTTCTCCGGAGCAGCATCTCCTCCTGCAGCGGCATGTGGTCATGGCAACCCGACATCAAAAGACGTTGCAAGGTCACATGACAATACATTGCCATGACAACATGATGGCACATGTCATGGAACAAGAATCACATTCCTGCCCGACCCCCCTTCTGCTTGTCAGCTCCTTAAGTTCAGCTGCAGGCATTGGCTCCACATACACACACTGTGCCTGTGTAACATGCAACAATGTTGCATTTTTTGCCTCTGAGCACATAATCAGTGAACTGCTACTGCAGCTTCTCCAGTCCTCCCAGTTAATGGACTTTCCCATGTTCTCCCCTGTCTTTTGCTGACAGTTAGTGCAGTCCCACTCAACCTTTAGTGTGACCCCTGCCCCTCACTTTCTTTTCCACCCTAGATTACAGTGAGTACAGACCTGTCTGCATCCACCCCTGGTAAGGCCTTTCTCTCTTACCATAGTCCAACCTCATAGAAGCATCCCACATAGAGAAGCACTCTCTGCCTACACTACACCCACAAGTTCCTGTGTTTTCTAATCCAGCAATAAAATTAAGAAAGACATTAAGGACTTGTCATGCTTTGGAAGAGGGAGGACATGAGTTGAGCTTACTGGAACTAATCATACATCATTCGTGACCCTGGTTCCAGGAAAGTAAGAGAGAGACCGTGTATTAGAGGTCTACGCAGAAGCTATCACTCACAGCCTTCATGCTACAAAGGTGCAGCTCTACACAGCTATACAGCAAACTGCTACAGCTTTCTGCAAAAACAAGCAGCAGTTTAAACAGAACAGTAAAACAAAAACCTGTGTTAGGGAATCACACAGGGGCTACTACTCAAAGACTTTATGCTATACAGAATAGTCTCTGCACCCCAGGACAAGCAGCAGCTTCACTCTGCCAGACAGGGCAGCAAGCTTTATACAGCAAACTGCACACAGCCTGCAACCTTACAGAGAAGCAAGCAGCTTACACTGCACAAGCAACCCTGCACACAAGGCAGCAGCTTTGCAAACAGACTGTACACACAAACCTAATCGCCTTTTTCTCTGTCTGAGTCCACCCGCTGCTCAGCCCCACAGTGAGGAGCCTACGGACACCTGTAAGTACAGCTACCCCAACGCTGCACGCTGCAGGACACCGCTCGGCACTATCTGAGACAGACGCCCTACGCTGACAAGGTAAAAGACCGCACGCCACACGCACTGGCAAAAGGCCTACACACACCTACAGCATGGCAGAACTCAGAGCCTCACCAGACATCACGCAGGAAAGCGATCTCTCAGACACAGAGACCGCTGCGCATCTGCAACAGGCGCAGGCAGGCGCAAGGCCCAAACGGACAGTCACACTGACACAAAAGGGCCGCGAAAAATATGAGAGCGACATTGAAGCGCACCGCGCTAAATTAGAGTTGGCCTGGGAAACAACCGCATTGGAGTTACGCAATGTCGTTAGTATTGGCGATAATGCACAACAGCTCGCGCAGGCAATTATTCAAATAAAGTCTGATCACTCGTGCTACCAAGGGCTGTCAGAAACATACATCACCTACTTGACCAGAACCAACACCGGCGAAAGCCTGCAAGAAAGAGACTTACAAAATAACATTGATCTTGCACGTGACAGCCGCGTGCGGGCCGCCATCACAGACGCTCAAAGCGTGAGAAAAGACCTTTTGCTGGAAACTGCATCGCAGCGCTCAAGCACATCCAGACACTCATCAAGGTCAGCAAGATCAGTGCAATCTCACGCGTCTAGCGCAAGCGCGAGCGCTACCAAGGCGCGAGCCACAGCAGAGGCCGCACGTGCCAGGGCCGAATATGGTCGGAGAGAGGCAGCCGTAAGGGCAGAAAAGGCGCGCATAGAAGAGGAGGAGCAGGCCGCCTCCGCTGCCAATGCCGCCGCCGCTGCTACTGCCGCCAATGCCGCCGCCGCTGCTACCACCGCCGCTGCCAATGCGCGTAGAAAGGCCGAATTAGACGCGGATCTAGAGGCTCTAAGCAAAGAAGAGGACGCCGCTGCCGCCATAGCCCAAGCCGAAGTCCTAGAAGCAGCTGCGAGACAGGACGGCGGGGAGCTACCGTACAGACGGATAGCTTCAGAGGATCCAGCCCAACGCACTGAAGACTACGTAAGGAGCCTCTTCAGTGTAAACACCAGCGCACCATCTCAACACGGAGGGAGCGACACCACAGACAACGAAGACTCGCTAGGACCACGAGGAGAAGACGCTGCTCCGTCAATGGCACACGCTGCCTGGGATAGCCACAGCCGCAACAGTGATCCACACGCCAGAGCGCACACGGATGCACCACAACAGGCTCGTAATCCAGGTACACCCACGCGGGAGAAAACAGCCCCTCACACTGGCCAGCAGCCATCACGCGTCCACGCCAAGGAAGAGGCGACCGCACAGACCGTCCCAGCAACTACCTCAGAACGGGGCAAACGCGCCGACGTCTCAGGTCTGACAGACATAGCCAAGTACATGATCCGGCGCGACTTGGTGCACGCAGGACTCATCAGCTTCGACGACCGCCCTGAGAACTACCGGACGTGGAAGTTCACGTTCAAAGACGCAATCGACAGCTTGGACTTCTCAGCAAGGGAAGAGCTCAACCTGTTAGTTAAGTTCTTGGGGAACGTATCCAGGGAGCAAGCGCAGAGACTTCGGACGGCAAACGCACATCAACCCCAAGTAGGTCTGGACCTAGTGTGGGAAAGGCTAGAAGAGACCTATGGCAGCCCTGAAGCAGTCGAGGATTCACTCTTCAAAAGAATCGAGAGCTTCCCCAAGATCACGAGTAAAGACTACTCGAAGTTACGAGATCTTGGAGACCTGCTGCAAGAACTGGAGTTCGCAAGGAAAGACCATTCCTTAATAGGTCTCAACGCCCTAGATTCAGCTCGTGGAGTGAGACCCATCCTGGAGAAGCTACCCTTCAACCTCCAAGAAAGGTGGCTTTCACAAGGTTCCAAATACAAAAGGGAGAAGCAGGTTGTCTTCCCCCCATTCTCATTCTTCGTGAGCTTCATCTGCGAAGCGGCAAAGACAAGAAACGATCCCAGTTTCATCTTAGGTGCGCAAACCACATACAGTGCAAGCAGCCCGAAGAACGAGAGACCAGCGACGAGATATGGTAACCCCCAAACACCCATCTCGGCCCGCAGGACGGACGTGCCTCCCACGGCCCAAACTACTCCCGATCAGTCGGTCGCCGGAGACAAGGAACCAAGGGACCCAAACAGGGAATGTCCCATACACAAGAAGCCACACCCACTCAACAAGTGCTTTGGGTTCAGGATGAAGTCCCTAGAGGAACGCAAGAGGTTTCTTGGAGAATTCGGAGTTTGCTTCAAGTGCTGCGGTTCCACGACCCATCTAGCCAGGGACTGTAAGGAAGAGATCAAATGCACAGTGTGCGAGAGTGACAAGCACGTGACAGTGTTACACCCAGAGGCGATGACACTCCACCAACTCAAGAACCCATCCTCCATAGCGGAGCATGGCGGGGAGAAAGAAGAAGGAGAGTCAACATCCGTCACATCTCAGCGCACTGAGGTTTGCGGAAAAGAAGGTGACAAAATGTCCTGCTCCAAAATATGCCTTGTCGCAGTGCACCCCCAGGGACAACCTGAGAAGGCTATTCGGATGTACGCAATCCTCGACGACCAGAGCAACCGATCACTGGTCAGGTCAGAGTTCTTCGACATGTTTAACATACAAGATGGTGCCTTTCCTTACACTCTCAGAACGTGCGCAGGGCAAATGGAGACCACAGGGAGAAGAGTGAACGGCTACACCATATGCTCAATAGACGGCAAAGTGAACATGCCCCTTCCCACACTCATCGAGTGCAACCACATGACCACAAACAGGGACGAGATACCCACACCAGACGTGGCACTCCATTACCCCCACCTCAAAGGAATAGCCAACCACATCCGGCCGGTGGAACAAGACGCCAAGATCCTGCTGCTGCTCGGTAGGGACATCATGAGGGTACATAAAGTCCGTAAACAGCACAACGGACCCCACAACGCGCCATACGCCCAAAGACTCGACCTAGGATGGGTGATAGTGGGCAACTCGTGCACTAACAGAGAGCACGGGCAAGACTACGTTGATGCCCGCAGAACGGAGGTGACAGAATGTGGACACACATCTCTCTCTGAACCATGTCTTGGCCATCTGAAAGTGACCGAAGGGCCAAGTGAAGAGGAAAGACAAGGTCATACCCCTGAGACCAACAAAGACATCCTCACGCCGATGGGATGCGACAATGGCTTAGGATGCTCAGCAGTCCAGACAGCCAAGGATGATGAGTCGACTCCACCGAAGGAAGAGAGTAACCTCCCAAAGGTGACCGATAAAGGGATCGTCCTAAAAACAACAAACAATCAGACAATACTCCCGCGAGCAAGGGCACAATTAAGACGTACAGTTGTTCCTCTCCACAGAGTATCAAGCAACAGAGCAACCAATTGCCACGGCTGGCATAGCCGCAAAAGATTGCGCCCCACAGGCGAAGCCACAGTGTCAAAAGGACTGTTCGTTCAAACACGTAAAAGGGGACAGTTGCAGAGACATTTCCCAAAAGGATTTACAAGGACAAAAGAGACTGTTCTTCGTCATGTCCAGGGAGAAAACAACCTCCCGATGGCAGTCAACAAAGAAACACAAAAGCGTTTCACCAAACTACGCGGAGATGTTCTCGTGCAAGAGAAATGTACCGATGAACTACGGTGCACAGCGTTCCAGACAACAAGGAACGATGACAAACAAACACCCTCGAGGGAAGATAGAGGATTCCCGAGGTTAACTGTCAAGGAGTCCTCTAAAGACGGACTAAGCAGTCGGGTGACTCCGCTACCATTCCGTTCACCAAGGAGGCACTTCCCAAACAATGGAGAACATGCCATCTCTAGGTTCACCTCGCACCTCTGCGGCCCACAAAGGGAACCAGAGACCAAAAACAACTTTGTGGTCTTCATCCAGAAGATATTCTTTACCGGCCACGCAAAGCCAGCACCTCTAATGGAGGAAGGCAAAGAATGTCGGTACCTCCAATCACCTGGGGCCTACCACCCTCAGGAACCCGATCAAATCCTGGTAATGTTCAACCCCAGCGCTCAGCTTCAGGGAGTCTCCCTGAATGACGCCCCCTTTATTGGATTACATTCGACAACCAGTTTTCCAGGGACAGTAATCCGCTCCCACAAGGAGCCAAAAGCCCTCTCCTTCTGCCAAACGCCAGGTGATAGAGCGACAGGCTACCACGGCTGGTATACCTACAAGGGGATACACTCTGTGGGTGAAACTACAGAGACAAAAGGACTGTTCTCTCACAAGACTAAAAGGAAACAGTGCCAGAGACTTTTATACAAAGACATTGTGGTGCAACCAGCAAACCTGGAGCTGTGCATCCACCCTGCATCCTTTGCCAAAGAACCTTGGCCAAGGGACCTTGATACCAGTGATACCGGCCGGTGTCACATCGCTATGTGGACATGGACTCTTGCATTGTTTGAGAATGTGATGTTATCTTTGTTATGCATTGCAAATATGTTCCACATATTCCAGTTATATAGTGGTATCTCCAGATACCAGACGGGGAGTGTCATGGAACAAGAATCACATTCCTGCCCGACCCCCCTTCTGCTTGTCAGCTCCTTAAGTTCAGCTGCAGGCATTGGCTCCACATACACACACTGTGCCTGTGTAACATGCAACAATGTTGCATTTTTTGCCTCTGAGCACATAATCAGTGAACTGCTACTGCAGCTTCTCCAGTCCTCCCAGTTAATGGACTTTCCCATGTTCTCCCCTGTCTTTTGCTGACAGTTAGTGCAGTCCCACTCAACCTTTAGTGTGACCCCTGCCCCTCACTTTCTTTTCCACCCTAGATTACAGTGAGTACAGACCTGTCTGCATCCACCCCTGGTAAGGCCTTTCTCTCTTACCATAGTCCAACCTCATAGAAGCATCCCACATAGAGAAGCACTCTCTGCCTACACTACACCCACAAGTTCCTGTGTTTTCTAATCCAGCAATAAAATTAAGAAAGACATTAAGGACTTGTCATGCTTTGGAAGAGGGAGGACATGAGTTGAGCTTACTGGAACTAATCATACATCATTCGTGACCCTGGTTCCAGGAAAGCACATGCTGATGTGTGTCGCTATGACAACGCAATGTCACGTGGCTCCACAACGTTGGAGCAGGAGGATCAATACGGAAGAAATCACCTGGGCCGATATTTTCCTGCAATCCGCCCCTGGTCGAATGTATACAACTCAATTAACACAAATTATGCAGAACAGAATAGCTAATATCCAAGTGTAAAAACCGGTATACTAAATGATTATTCTACTGTAATATAGGCAGTACAGGTACATACTAATCTTATCTGTTGCCCTCATTGTACTATAATTCCCTGTACTGTATTGTCTCTTGTAAAGCGCCAAGTGCAGTTATGGCGCTATATAAATAAAGATAGACATACAAAGCACGTGGGAAAGCACTGGAGTTGCTTAATATTTACTCTCAGCCGCTCCCCTGGGTTACTGTCCCCCAAAAGACAAGAAGCGCTACTTTCATATCACAAAGAAAGTGCCGGGAGAAATAAAGAGCAACATTGGAGGGAACGAGAGGCGACGAAAGGAGAGAGTACTAAAAGGAAAATGTGTGTTTGAAGACGAGTGGAAGAGGGTAGAATTAATCATAAGATAAGATGTAATTATGATTATTACATATCTCCTACACAATTCTAGTTAGAATGCCTGGTGCTGCTCTCATTTCCTGGAATTAGTTATGTAAGCACAATTTGATTACATGAGAAATGGTTTCCATGAACCCTTTTAATTACGACACAGAATAAGACCGCCACTCGTTTCTGATTAAAAGCACAAACAGCCTTCCCGACGCTTTCATTTCCTAAGGAACCCAAACAGTCAAATTATTTGCTTTTGTTTAAGGAAGAAACTGTATGTTGAAGGAAGGTAATTGCTGTTTTCTTTGTGCGGTTGGCGGGATAAGTTTTCTTCCCATGTATTACAAACTGTTACAACCTCTCCCCCAGCCAATTAGGGCTCAAGATTATACAGGTTTGGCAGGCAGGAAATCCCTGAAGCAGCAATTCCCTCCAGAAGCCAATAGGAGTTTAACTCATATAATGTCATTATCTTTCCCCTAAGTATGTCCTGCTATTTAATTATGTATTTTTTTTTTTTAATCGTTAGCATCGGCGGTTACCATGGTAACCATAACACTGCACATGGCTCTCAGACACTTAATATTTCAAATATGTGCAGCTCCTAACAAGGTACCAGATTTGAAAAGTAAAAAAAACAGCTTTGGAAAGAGCAAGAAATTTAAGTAAAGTAAGTAAAAAAATAAAATAAATGGCGATCGCTGATGACTCATTGAATCCCTAACAGGTCATTTCGTAACAGCCATAATATAAATTTTTTAGAAGTTTTGCTAGTTATTTTTCCTGGGAGATTTTGCTGCTACATGGAGTGTGGTGGTGCATACCTGCTGGCTCACAGTAGATCTGAGTCTCCCGCATGGTGGTAGGGGATGTCAGAACAGGCTTCTGGGGTATAAACTGATTCGTACTCACGGTGACAGCGTCTCCATCTCTTGCAGACTCCAAGGATGAGGGGAGAAATCCCTGCAGGAGAACTTCTTAACTCTTCCCCCTGATAAATTGCAGTCTCAGGCAGGAAGGTATGATAAACACTGGAACACTTTATTGCACTCTTCAATAGTACAGCAGATAACACAGCAACAGAGCTTAGGGCCTTCACCCTTAGGATGTCCCTGGACCTTGCACTCCCGGCCTAGGGCACCAGAAGCAGTCCTAGCTCTTCCCTTACTCCCTGGTGGAGTAAGGGGAATAGTCTCCCTCCAATCCCCTAAGGGAGGGCCACAGATTGGCAGAGCCTTGCACAATTGTTATGGGTAGACCAGCCTCTCTCACGGGTAGAGGCAACTGACTAAATTTGGTGTGGGCAGCTCCTTAAGTATAGGAAGATCAGGAAGCCGACCTGAGTCCCTGATTGGACTCAAGGCATGGTTGCACCGCCCTCTCTGACTCGCTGAAGCTGCATAGGAGTGGGGAAAACCCATGATTACTCCTGGCAAGCCTGTTCTTACCAGGACTTGTCGCCAGGAGGAGAACAGACTGGTAGCCAAAAACCAGACATGGTTACATGTATAAAACAGCATTATCCCTCATTATCACGTTGCAGAACTATTTTATTTGGTCCATGCCTCTATATAAAGCACATGCATTATATTTAAGAAGAACGAGTCCTGTTATGTAATCTATGAGTAATTAGATCATGTTATACATTTTCCCCTGTATCCATGTCTATTAAAGCAGCAGTTCAAGCAATATCCTACATGTGTGTTTATTTTTTTTAATAAATCAGTTTTGTACTATGAGAAAATACTAGTAGCAAAAAAAAAAAAAGGATCTACATTGCCCAGAATGCTGTGCAAGAACTGAATTAAATAACCCTGAGCAAGCGATCTATTAGTCAATTACAGGAGAACGGATCGATCTGCAGCTTAGCTAATCACTTGTCAGTGTGCAGATTGTATTGATGCGCATATTGAATGGAAAAAATATTTATATTTAAAAAAAATAAAAACGGCCGCTCGAACTGCAGCTTTAAAGCAAAGCACGGCCTTCAGGATGTTGTTGAAATAGAAAGAAATCCATATGTCCAGTTGATGAAAGCAATACATGTGCTAGTTTTGTATGCAAGCCACATTGCCATTTTCTTCTGCGTTTGCTGAAGAAACAGCTCCACGCCCCATTGAACTTGATAATGTGCCATTACACCATGTAATTTGCGTTTTTTTAAAACCGACTGCGCAAGGCGTCGTGAACTGGAACAAGGTCAAAATAGTGGCGAGAATCAAAGTCCCAGCGTGAAAAAACAAGTCCGCTCTTCTAGTAAACGGTATAATGGATCATGTTCCACAAGCTATAATAATAATATATAATATAATATAATAATATATAATATAATATATAATATATAATATAATATATAATATAATAATAATAGCAATTTGTTGAATTATCCAGTTAAGCTGTTCATGGATTTGGTAAAAGTATTTAGATTTCTTTCCCCTCAACGATAAGAGATGCTGAAAAATAGGTATTACCGTTAAATGCCATGTCTAACAATCATATCTATTGCCGCAGTGGTAAACATCATGTTCTTTAGTTAAACTCTCGTACAAGTTATAAAGATGTCGATTGCTCCAGTGCAAGCAGTGCTAATGAGAACATTAATGTTTACTCAGGGATTTCCATGGTGATGTTGGTAAGCAGAAGGTTTTATGTTGTGAACGCAAGGGATGCATAGATTGTAATTTACTCACCCGCTGTATTTTTGATGAATGTTACACCTTCCTCTGAACATCTGAATATTTATTCCCTTTGCAAAAAGAATGTAATTTCTGTCTGGCTCCGTGCCACGGGGTAACCTCTGAATGAAAGCCGTGGCAGATCTTTTGGCCGCTCAAAGGGGAAATTACAGTTAATGGAGCTTTAGGGCTGTGGGATAGAGCAGGGGGGCCCAACTCCAGTCCTCAAGCTCCCCTCTCCTCCCCCCCCCCCAACAGGTCAGGTTTTCAGGATATCCCAGCGTCAGCACAGGTGGCTCAGTCAGAACTGAGCTCAGTCAGTCAGAACTGAGCCACTGATTGAGACACCTGTGCTGAAGCAGGAACTGATTGAGCCACATGTGCTGAAGCAGGGATATTCTGAAAACCTGGGCTGTTGGGGGGGGGGAGGCTTGAGGACTGGAGTTGAGCCCCCCTGGAATAGAGTAACAAAGGGTCAAAACTGTGTGGTCACCGTACAAACCAGCTTTATGCACTTTCACACATATACGGGCCATTTGCTTAGTCCCCTGGTTACAAAACTGGTGCAAGAAATAGTGCCTTATTTATCAATGAAAATATGCCCTTTGGATCTGGGAGACTTGTTCGTGCATCATTTTTAATGTATCTACTTCCACAGATATAGACCCATATTTACTAAGAATGTATGTATCTCTCTTATTTATATAGCGTCACCCAGGTACATAGCGCTTTACAATACCCGGGACATAATAATATAACACATAGTGGGAATCAGCGCTTCAGACATACAACAATAGGAAAAGGATTCCCTGCCCCAAAGAGCTTACAGTCTAAGGGGTAAGTGGGGAGAAAGTACAGAGACAGTAGTAGGGTGGGTAAGTGCGCCTGCAGGGGGCCAATGTCAGTGCAACTGAGATGTATAGTATCAGCCGGGGGGTTAGTGCGGGAGGGGGTAACTGCCAGGGAGGGCGACTGCCGTGGGGGGCTTGGTGATTGCCGGGGGGGGGGGGGAGGATGGGGGGGCTTGGTGATTGCCGGGGGGGGGGGGGGAGGTGGCCAAACAAAGTTGCTGCCGGGTCCCGGCTCTCCCCACCTGCAGGCTTCTTCCTCTCTGTGTCCCAAACCAGACCCTCTGACTTCAGCATGCGCCGGGCCTCCCACTCATGGTGCCGCGCGCCAGAAGCTGCGCCAAGATTACTTCCGGAGTGCCGACGTCATAGGGCCCGGCGTGGGACAGAGAGAGAGGAGAGGCCTGCAGGTGGGGAGAGCCGGGGGCCCGGCGGCAACTGCTTGTCCCACCACCACCGGGCCCGGGACCCTTATACCGGCTGTCCTCCCTGTTGGCGGCCCCGACTAACTGTGAAGCACTTTGAGTCCTATTTGGAGAAAAGCGCTATACAGTATGAAATAAAGTTGTTATTACTAAGTGCAGGGCCGCATACAGATTTCCCGGGGCCCAGGACCCCATCTCGGCGGTCGTGCGATTTGCCCCCCCCCCTGCATTTCACACCTCACGAGCCCCCACTATTTCCCCCCCTCTTCCCACGTATTTCTCTCCCCTACGTTTCACTCTTGCTCTTACTTACTCCCCCCCTCTCCTCTCACTCTTCCCCCTCGCTATCAATTACCCGACTCCCACTCAGTCCCTGCCCCCCCGCATATATTTCTCTCCCCCAAATGCATATTAAAAAACATACATAAAAAAAAAAAAAAGAAGAAGAAACACCCCCCAAAACTACATACAGAAGAAGCCCCCCAAAACTGCATATAAAAGAAGCACCCCCAAATACATATAAAATAAGCCTCCCATTCACCAAATATATATATATACAGTGTTCGACAAACCTATACATTTGCTCGCCCCGGGCGAGTGGATTTAACCCCCGGGCGAGTAAATATTGGCCCAAGCAGCACACGTTTGGTACTAGGTGGCGAGTAGATTTTTTTGTGATTTGTCAACCACTGTGTGTGTGTGTGTATATATATATATATATATATATATATATATATATATATATATATATATATATATATATATATATATATATATATAACCCCCCCACCCCCCAAATAAATAGAAAAGAATCCCCCCCAAATACATATAAAAGAAGCCCCCCCTACCCACCAAATACATAGACAAGAAGCCCCCCTACCCACCAAATATATAGACAAGAAGCCCCCCATGGATGTTGGCCAACTTCTGACATGGGGTGGGGCCTGCTGCAGGTGGGGGGGGGAGGGAAAGAGAGGCCGGGAGTGCTGCAGGAGGAGAGAGAGGCTGGGCCGGCGCTGGGGGAGAGAAAGAGAGGCCGGGTTGCTGCAGGGTGGGGGGGGGGGGGGAGAGGCCGAGCGAGCTGCAA
Source organism: Ascaphus truei (assembly GCF_040206685.1). Taxonomy (NCBI): domain Eukaryota; kingdom Metazoa; phylum Chordata; class Amphibia; order Anura; family Ascaphidae; genus Ascaphus; species Ascaphus truei. The sequence goes on along the minus strand of NC_134493.1, from coordinate 32,795,339 downwards.
GGGGAGGGGGGGAGGGGCTAAGCGCGCTGCAGGGGGTGGAGGGGAGAGGCCAGGTCGCTGCAGGGTCGGAGAGAGAGAGGCTGGGCAGCTGCAGGAGGAAGAAAGATTGAGCGCGCTGAAGGGGGGGAGAGGCCGAGTGTGCTACAGGGGGAGAGAGAGAGACAGAGGCCAAGCATGCTGCAAGGGGAGAGAGAAAGAGGCGGAGTGTGCTGCAGGGGGGGAGAGAAGGGGCCCGGCAGCCAAACGCGAATGTTGGCAGCGACTTTCAGTTGTTCTGGCTCTGCCCCCCTGCCGGCAGCCCTGATCGCTGCTTCAGCACAGGTGGCTCAATCAGTCCCTGCTTCAGCACAGGTGGCCCAGTCTTTGGCTGAGCCACTGATTGAGCAACCTGTGCTGAAGCTGGGATAGCCTTAAAACCAGACCTGTTGGGGGCAGGTCTTGAGGACTGGAGTTGGGAACCCCTGCTGCAAGGAACAGGCGATTATAGCGGGTGGGTTTGATTTTAATAACCTTGTAAGGTAGCTGTGTGGATTAATAGCTGAAAAGCATCACGTTTTAGTTTATCCAGCACTCAAGGAGTTTATGACGTCATTTTGCATTTATCTTTCCAATTTAGACTTTAGTTTTGCATAAACGATGTTGATTTTCAATAATTATACTCCCAATGTCTTTGGTTTTCTCAGAGCACCTGCAACACCTCCGTACATGCAAAACAGATGGGCCTCTTTTTGCTCACATAATTAAGCGTGTTGCAGAGCATGTTTTAGATGGAAAAGAATTACTTTCAGATTGGAGGACTGCCATACGGCACAATAAGGCCTCGTTCAGCGTGGAAACGGGCGCGGCGGCACTCCAGCGCTGCGCCCTGCTCGGGCCTGGCCGGCTAGGTGAGCGCGCGTCTGGGGGGCGCGGCCACGACGTCACAGAGCTGGTTCACCCTCATTGGGCGAACCGCTCACGTGACGCGCTTGCGGGCAGCAAAATCATTTTTGCTTGCTCGGCAAGAGGCTGAGCGCCGAGCAGGCGCGCCCGCCCGCTCACGCAGGCCACGTGCATTGTCGCAATGTGTCCAGCGTGAGCGCCCGCGCTCAGCGCCACCCTGGACCGGGCCTTAGCCAGCAGTATTGCGCTGTCTGAAGGCTTCATTCCTGCATTGTTTTTCCAGCACTTGCTCTGCAGGACTCCTGACAAACCTCAGCATATTCTCTCGTCTCCAACTAGGCCAGGCGTGGGCAACTGTCATTCGCAGGGCCGCCTTAGGCTTTGCGGGGCCCAAGGCGGCACGCTGGCAGTGCGCCCCGTCCCCCCCTGTAAAAAAAAAAAAAAAAAAAGTTAAGGGACTTACCCTGCCGAGCAGCCCTCTGGCAGCTTCGCGGCGCTGTGACATATGATGTCATGTTGCCATGGCAATGCAACACCGTGGAGGCATGTGATGGCACGTTGCCATGGAAACGCAGCGTCATTTGACGTCGGTCACCGTGGCAACACAGAGACGTGATGCTACAGGTGGCGGCCAACTCCGGAAAAGATCAGAACCCACTCAGAGTGCTGCCACCTCCCCACCACACCTACCTACCTCTGCCGGTCCTGAGGCGCCACGCTCCCTCCTCGGGTCGGCACCGGGGTCCTTCCGAGCGGATCCCCGCACTCCCCCCTCCGGTCGGGTGGAAGTTGGATCCCGGCGCCAATGAGCGGAGGGAGTGTGGGGCCCCCCAAAAGCGGGCCATAAACAGGTCAGGTTTTCAGGATATTCCTGCTTCAGCACAGGTGGCTCAATCAGTGGCTCAGTCTTTGACTGCACCATCTGTGCTGAAGCAGGGTTATCCTGAAAACCTGTCCTGTTGGTGGTCCTTGAGGTCTGGAGTGGCCCGCACCTGAGCTAGACTGTCAAATTGAAACCCTCATTCTCTCTGAATTATTTATAGCTTATTGCCAGATTTAGTTACCTGGTGGTGTTTTTGTTGGGACTGTTACTTCTTACCTGCACCTGGAACCTTTAATATAATTTGCAGAGGAGAAGAAATAAACAAACAAAAAAACACGTTGTCTGGGTTTTCACAAATAAAACAAAATCTTACTTTCTGTTCAATAATTTTGTGGCCCTTGTAAAATGTACTACTTCTAGTATTGTACAGGTTATTAAGAATTGTAATCAGTGTTAGGACCTGTGAATTATGGTCATGCCTTGAAGAGGCTCACAGGCTTACAATGCTTTGGCCAAAGTGTTAAACTAAATGACCCTTTTATTCAAGATACAAGATATCAAGATATCGCAGCTTCAGCACTGGGGGCTCAATCACTCCCTGCTTCAGCACAGGTGGCTCAGTCTTTGACTGAGCCTCTTTGCCACCTGTGCTGAAGCTGGGATATCCTGAAAACCTGACCTATTAAGGGGGGCTTGTGGACTGGAGTTGAATACCCCTGTTATAGTGGCTGTTTAACAGGGACCCTGCTTTATATATAATATATATATGTATTTTTGCCATTGGATGTAGCACTGGGCTCTGTTTGTGTTTGTTCCTTGTAAAATTGACGGCACACAAATGCATATTTATAAGAGGGGAGATGACACTCGCACTATGAATAGTAGGAGCCATTTGAATATTATGCAAATTATTTCCCATTGTATAATAAGTACTATCATTGTTAAAGCGAGCTGGGGGGGGGGGTCATTGTTTGGGGGGGGGCTGAAATTGTGTTCTCAACCCGTCATCTTAAAAAAAACAAGGATGCAAGGATGCTAATGTTACTAATTTCTCTCGTAATACCAAACACACTGGGTTTTTAATTAATAGGAATTCTTCAAGTGCTTTCTGCCTATTGTTTCACCTTTTCTATGCCCAGCTTGCCTACAGTACATTGCACAAATAGTTCCTCCCGTATTGGGTTCTCTACACGGTGACAAACCGCTCAGCCAAAAGACAACAGATGATCAAAGGACTAGGTGCAAAGGGAAAAATAGAACTATGTAAACACATTGAAAGTGGCCAAGAGGTCACACAGGTCCCTAATATAATGCACTTGTTAGTCAAAAATGAAAGGGATACTATATATAATGAGATACTAATATCCCAAAAGGTGGCTGAATACAGAAAATAGCCCGGACGCGAGGACTGGAATGAGCAGATCACAGGCGCTCCATATCATGTTAAAATAGAAAATAATAACATTGTTATTAATTAAACAGGAACAGCGAAAAAGGTGAATCAATATATACAGCGAAGGAAATAATCAAATCCCCAGAGCAGAGACGGCATAATGGCATAATTACATATACCTAAACCAAAGGCTGGTAGCCATGTCATGGTGTTTGTAGATAGAGAGGAGATCCACGATGCAGACCAGGGCATACAGGTAAAATCGGACAGCTGATAATATATTTAGCAGCTTATTCTATTTGTCTGTTGGAGTCGGGTAACATAGTAGCTGCTAAAGTAGGTTACTACACATATGGAGGCAGTGTATCTGCCTAAACAAATGGGAAGATTTTAATCCGCGCTCTTGCTTCCTTGGGGACCCTGAAAATGGTCAGCTCTCCCCTCTTGCAGCTCTTGTGCGTAGAGGTATTCCCCTCCTCCACAGGTGTCCCCCCAAAGGATAAACCCGTAGATGGACCAATCATAGAAAGAAGAAAGCACAAGGCACACCAAGGGTGAAAGAATTGTATTTAACAAAAGCAGATAAATGTAAATATGAAGTTGCATGTTAAAAAAATCTGTACTCCGATAAAATCCAATGAGTAGATCTCCTTGTTGTCCTGCTCCGTGTGTCTAGCTCTGCGGTAATCTGCTGGCAGAGGCTTGTGTTCCCGCACGCTGGGACCAGCTGAAACTCGACGTCACACAGCCTCGCTCAGTCACTTAAGGGGTTCGCGCACAGCAGCGTAACCCGTATGTAGTGGCTGGATGTAATGGCTCCGTCTGAACTCATGAACCTGCAACCCGCACTAGGTACTCTCCAACAGGACAGCCCAACCACCACAGAACACACAGTGAAGCACAGGGGCAACACCAAGGAGAATCTGCAATGGAACAACTCTACCACTACGCGTTTCGCTCACGCATGAGCTTCATCAGGTGGCCATCGGAGTACGGATTTTTTAACATGTAAGTTGATATTTACATTTATCTGCTGTATTTAATACATGTCTTTCACCCTTGGTGCGCCTTGTGCGTTCTTCTTTCTATCTGCCTAAACATTCGAGCCAAATCACAAGGACGACCATAGATGGTAACACATAATAGATGGTGGACAACGATATACAAATGGTTAAAAAAAACATGCAGTGGTCAAACCCATATCAGATTGGCATAAGTATGGTAAATATGGTAGTATGTATATAAGCATGAAAAGTACTGTGTAGTGATTATAAAGTGTAGCCAGAGTTACTCCAAGAAAGCCCAAAGAGATGAATTAATACAACCGTGTCTCCAGATGATCAAAAGCACTCGCCCGCCGTCTCACTCGTAAGCATATATTTTTACATATGATGCATGCATATTGTAAACCCCTATAGTGTGGGGGTACTGAACTGCAGTCCTCAAGCCCTCCCAACAGGTCAGGTTTTCAGGATATCGCAGCTTCAGCACAGGTGGCTCAATCAGTCCCTGCTTCAACACAGGTGGCTCAGTTTTTGACTGAGCCTCTTTGCCACCTGTGCTGAAGCTGTGATATCCTTAAAACCTGACCTATTAAGGGGGTCTTGAGGACTTGAGTTGAACACCCCTGTTATAGTGGCTGTTTAACAGGGACCCTGCTTTATACTGCATTGCTGATTTTCCCTGCAGTCAGAGTATGGGGTTTTCACCCATGTGTTTGTGATAGAAAACCTTACTCATTGTGTTTCATGTGCTTGAGCACTCCTTATTGCTAAATATAATGTAGTCTTGACATTTTGGGAACGTACCGTGATAATTGGCAGACGGCGCCTTGTTTTTCGCCCACCACTACTCCTCATTTTACACATTTCTAAAGTTCAAGTTCAAGTTCAAACCCAAATAACAATGAACTTTTATGGGTAACTTGATTGTTCTGCTTGTGAACAGTATTAATATGCAAGCTTCTTACTTTTCTTTAACTTCAAGCATTGATTAGAGTCTTGAGGTAATGAAATCTCATTTGGTATCCGAATTTAATTCTGTGTTATTTAATTGCAATCTGACTTGATTTGTATCTGAAAAGGGGCAAATGCATTCATATTAAATTGACACAAATAACGGAGGAGTTTATCCCTTGCCCACTGCAGGTACGCAATCCTTCTTTTTACATGGTTTTTAAAGAAGCAGTTCAAGCTGCCATTTTTAAAAAAAATGTTTTTTAATTTTTTTTACTTTTATAGTCAATGCTGATGAGTCACATTAAAGCTGCAGACCAAGCAATACCCTTTTGTTTTTTTTTTGTTTTTTTATAAATCAGTTCTGTCCCTGTAGCATTTTTTTTAAACCACTTTGAAATACATTTTTTATATATTATAATGTAACAAGTTTTTTTGTTTCTATAGCAACCATTTACAAAGTCCCATCCCCTTCCTCTTCTGAAACAGGCTCTGGCACACCCCTTTTTGAGCCCTGCCCTCTCTCTAGCAGTCCAGCAATTGTATCTAGTGACTGCCTGGTCATATGATCTTCTCCACACAACTTTGCATCTTTGGTCCTCTTCTGCCTCACTGACGGCCATTTAGTGAACCCCCGAGCCAAATCTTCGCTGATCACAGAAGAACGCATTGATCGGCAACTTAGCTAATTACTTATCATTGTGTGGATTGTATTAATGCGCATATTAGAAGGGATTATTTTTTTTAAATGGCAGCTTGGACTGCTGTTTTACATCCTTGCAATATATCGCCGTGTATTGTGAATGGACAAATATTTGGTTGATGTTAACATTTCAAATGACAAAGTCAGGTAACAATCTCTATAATTCCCATGTGAGTTCCAGATATAATGCTTACAGAGATTGATATGCTTGGGATAAATGGAAGGAATATCCTGTGCCTAATTGTGCACTTATCTCAGTTATTTGGATTTTCTTATCTTATTTACTCACAGTTGTTTTGATGTTTTCGAAAACCTGCGAAACCTTTTTCCATTGTAGTACTTTGCCAGCATTGAATACTATACGGTTGATTGTACAATTGCATGACATGCTTTTAGCATACTGAAGAGTCATATTTGTGAACACATTGTGTCATATAACTGTCAGCAATACATCTGCAATATGTTTTTCTAAGTATAATATTGCTATTATAAAACCATATAAAAAAAATCCTTTAATGAATGTGGCTTTGTTTGACAATATGTTGCTTATGACTGCTAGACATCTTAAAGCTGCAGACCAAGCAATATTCTACGTGTTTATTTTTAAATAAATCTGTTCTGTACTATGAGAAAATATTTGTAGCATTTTTTTAAACCACTCTGAAAATACATTTTAACGTATTATAATGTAACAAGCATTTTTTGTTTCTATAATAACCATTTACAAAGTCACCTCCCCTTCCTCTTCTGAACAGGCTCTGACACACCCCTTTTGGAGCCCTACCCTCTCTCTAGCAGTGCACCAATTGTATCTAGTGACTGCCTGGTCACATCATCTTCCCCACAGAACTTTGCATCTTTGGTCCTCTTCTGCTGCACTGACAGCCATTTAGTGAACCCCGAGCCAAATCTTCGCCGATCGATCACAGGAGAATGGATCGATCGGAAACTTAGCTAATTACTAGTTGTCAAAATGATATTTTTTTTGTGCAGTGATTTCTATGAAACCTTTCCAAGGATCCTCCAATGTAGACCTCTTTTAAAATAACCTGCTCTGTGGTTTTTTGTTACATTTACTCTTAAAATGAACCATTTATAAAGATGCACACATCAGTTTGAGTCAGTACACTCATTTTTGTGAACCGTTTAAAATATGGTAACTAATAAACTATAAGAAATAAATCTTGGTGCCACTAACATCTCCGTTTTCAAAACTGCCATATATACAGGGTCAAGCAAACACTCCCTAATCCCCTATCCAGTAATACAAACACTCCCCAAACATACATGTGAGGGCGCTCCAGCAACCATATGCACACAGCATCCTTCCTTAGGCCGTGATTAGGTCGCACGCGCCACCGGAACCAATACATGGATGCCAATGGAGGCGCACACAGTGCGCGCGACAGAGGAGACAAATAATTTTGTTTTTTTTAGCGCTACGGCCACGTAACGCGAGAGATTCAGCCAATGACGGCGAATCGCTCGTGTGATGTCACGGCCACGGCTCCCGCCTACAGTGCAGGTTTTGCGCACGCCCACAGTGCGAGTGATGTCGCGCGCACCGCCCTGCAGCAGGCACTATAATCGCGGCATTAGACAGACACAAACACCACCAAAAATTACAGATGCACCAACATAATGTATATAGACCCTCCAAATCTGGCACATAATAGTTACCACAGTAGTTCCTCTATTGGCGCTGGACGGAGGTACTTCCAAGCAATTCCTATGGAAGTCTCCTAACCTATGCAACTACACAAAAGCCTTCTGTTTAGTAGGTACAACTGGTCTATACCTGTGCCTGTTTAGCGGGTACAGTTAAAGGGGTCCCGGAATGCACACTTAATGGTTCACTCGCACAAACATTGGCTTCAGAATTCCTCCCCTGTCCATGCCTACCCCATTCCAAGCATCAACACCAGAGATAAGCCCAGGAATCGATCACAAATGCTCAAACGTACAATTAGAAGCCACAACACATCTTCTCCATTGAAGCTGAAGCCACTTAATAAGCTCACAGTTTTTCATTGACCATTAGGTGTGCTAACCTATTTCTATGTATAGCCGCAGGAGTACAACTTGCAGCTCACTGCCTATCAGGGTACTAGTGTCAGTCTATGGGTCACTAATTGGGAATCATCATCGTTATTCCATCCAAGGAGTGAAAGGATGGGGGGGGGGGGGGGTGACATTACCTCAGAGCCCTGGTAAATATTCATCTTTGTTTATGTCACATTTGCATGTTTTCACAATTTCAAATCCCATTGGACCTTTCTGCAGGGAGACCTGACAGCTCCATAAACAATGCACTCCAATTAATTTAAAGCCTCACTGCCCTGAGGGTAGAGCGTGATAAAAGAAGGGTGTTGTAATCTTGTGTCACCCTTTTTTGACTTGACAAATATTGTTACTAGTGACGTCACAGGTCCTGCCTAGGTGTGGTACAAAGCATCATGATGATATAAGTGGTCCTTCCATTTTAGTAACGTATCATATTCATGTATCACACTCCGCAAATTGACTTTGGTGGTCTCAGATGATCTCAAATGTTGTGGAAGGAGCAATGGTTTCCAAGAAGGTCTTCGATGGTTTTGATTTGTCACGCGTGTGCAACTTGTTGTTGTTGAGAACCAGACTATTGGTTCGCGTGGCTTTGACGTGACTTTTTTGGCAATCTGAATTTTTCACATGACATTGCATTTAATTTGTAAATGGAACCAGCGCATCGTTTATGAGTTTTGGGGATCGGGAAGAGAACATGAAACTCTAGATCCGGGGCGGCCAACTCCAGTCCTCTAGAGCTACCAACAGGTCAGGCTTTCAGAATATCCCTGCTTCAGCACGGGTGGCTCAATCACAGACACAGTCAAAGATTGCACCACCTGTGCTGAAGCAGGGATGTTCTGAAAGACTGACCTGTTGGTAGCTCTTGAGGACTGGAGTTGGCCGCCCCTGGTCTAGACTGAGAAACGTTACACTCAGTGTGACATTGGGCAAGCCGCTGTATTGTATGTGCATACACTTATTACATTGAATTCTCTTATGGACACAGACTACACTGCCAGTATTCTGCCATGTACCCTGCAAGAGATAAATATAAAGAGATAATTACAAGGAAATGTTGATTATGTTATGCTAATATAGGCAGTACTTAAACAATGGCTTATTCGTGTCATTTAAACATGGCTATCACTAGTTGCAGGAATGGGTTTGCCTACAGGACTGTCATCTTTAGTATTTTCATACAAAGAAACTCTATTCCAACAACATGTTTAAACTGCACTGTAAGAGACGTGGGCAGAGGTACGCAATGGAGACCGGTTTTAATAGGCAATAAAGCCTTATTTTAATTTCACGTTTCTTTAAACAATACAGCAAACAAAAATATACATAAAACAATAAACCCCTATCCCCGTGTCAGGGCTAACTTACTTCCCCAGTCCCTCTCTGCAAGGCTGGGGGGGGGGGGGGGAAGCCCCGGGAAGCCCCTTACCCACTTATCACCCCAAAGTCTCAGCGGTACCTTAACGCAGGTGGCCCTTCAGGTCTGTGGTGTCCAGGTAGGTGTCTGGTTGAGGGTCCAGACAGAGGTCTAGTCCCCTTGTGAGAGGGACACAGCTCTCCTTTTCCTTCTGTCAGCTCCATTGTGAGCTAAGGAATCTCCTTCCTGTTTCTTAGAGCAGGCTTTTTCTAACAGTCCTAATCAGCCAGGTGGCGTCTGGTTGATTGCCCGTGTGCAATTAACTAGCACACTGCTGGGTCTAGAGGCAGTTTCCCTCAAACAGTGATAGATCCCTGTTACAAGTATCTATTCTACTTTATAATTGGACTGTATAAATGTTCCCCATGACTTGTCTCACCTTTCTTTCACTGTAAGGGAACGAGGGATCTAACAGCCTAGCATGAAATAATGTTCCCTGTTTCATAAATTGATAAGCCATTGAGGCCTCTGTTCCACATGCTGTGACGATGACCTCTTGTGCTGCAGAAGATTTAAACGGAGCTGAACTTTTCCCAGGCAGTGGGAAGCCTCTTTGCAGCATATTGGTACCAAAAAAAAAAAACCTGCAGATGTAATTTCTTTTTGCTAAGAGCGAACGGCATGTGAGAATGAACCTAACCAAAATGCACTGATTAATAGATCAATTGTAGCTCTCGGTGGCTATTGCCTACAATACAGTGTCATGATTGAAATCAGCAACCCACAGCCATAAGCTTCAAAAGCATCAGCCAACAGATGGAAATCCAGCATGATAAACCTCTGAAGGCAGCTTTGGGCCGAGTCATAGAAAATAAGAGAAATATTAGAGCTGGCTGTCATGTGTGAATGATAAGAATGCTGACACGGTCCAGCGGAGTGGTTGGCTGACAGCTCTGCTCTGTGCTGCTCACCTGGCCACCACGTCGGCTTTTAGCTCATTGTCTTCAAAGTGTTTTTGGCACACGGCAATCTCCATAGGGACCGGTGACATTTACACGCAGAGAACAAGGCTCAGGTTGCATTTATTTGGAGTCGTTTGGCAATTACAAGCATAGTATGTGATCTGAAAGCCTCCACTCCCATGTTATATTGACTTTCTGAGGAAATTAAACATATTACGAATGATTTGTAAATGGGGACAGAGCTGGAAATGGTTTGTGAGGACGGTATTTGGTGCGTGACACTTTCAAAAGGTCAATCATTTTAATTAGGGAACCCAGTAGAAATAAGGTGAAAAATTAATTTTAAAAATGGCATTTTATTTCTATTCTTCTATTGCAGTTATATTAATCCCTAATTAGAGGGGTTACAATTTGATTTTCCTATGTCATTTTAAATCAGAGGTTCTCAGCATTTTTTTATTTTTATTGGATTATTTGAAATATTGGGGCACCCCTGCTCATCAGACCTTACTCACTTCTTACACACTCACACACTCATCAGTCACCCTCACATGTCATACATTCCTACATTTGCCAAGAGTCCAGTATTGAACCGGACTGTCCTGTATTTAAACACTCTGTCCGGTAAATAATTAGATGTAATACTGGACACATATGTGTATACCGGTATTACCTCTCTGGACTTAGTGACCTGACCAGCTTGGGGGAGGGGGGGGGGATTTTCCCTGAGCAGGGAGAGAGCAGGGCTGCTGCTAGGGGGCTGGGCAGCTTCCTCTATCTTGATTGGCTGCATTACCCAGCAGCAGCCAATCAGGAGGAGGCGTCAGGAGCCTGGGGCCGAGTGTGAGTGTGTCAGCGCGTGTCACCATTGTGTCCAGTATTTTTTAAAGAAGCCACCTGGCAACCCTATACTTACCCTTTTATTCAACACACACTTCACAATTATCCCCCACTCACACAGCACGCTCACCCCCTTTCTCAATCATACACTGCACATTCACACCCCAATCTTCTCTGACATCACACCACTTCCCCTGGCCTCCATACATATACAGACCTCCCGAGCCTCCCCACACAAAGCATCACACTCCCCTCCCCACAAATAAGCCCTCTCTCCTCCCCTTTTCTCTCACCTACCTTCCCTCACACCTAAAACATACCCGGCCAACGCCTCCCGCGGTGCCTGGAGCCGCCTTCCTCTCCTCTGCGCCGGGCTGCGAGGAAGATCACAGTCTCGCGCCCGCTGAGCACCCGTGGCAGAGTGTTTCTCCCTGAGGCCACGGCACCCTTGGAGGAAGGTCGCTGCACACCAGAGCACCCCAGCCCCCTCGCCCCCCGTTGAGAAACACTGTTATAAATAGTACGTGATTCCTTCACAGCTGATCCAGGAAGCATATTATCAAAGATCAATCAAGTAACGTGTCACGGTGCAAATACAGTTATCTGGATGTTACATTAGGAGTCAGTGGGCACCTGTTTCTTTGCATCAATGTATCAAAGTACTTTGCAAAGTAGTGTTTAGTCCTCGTTGCCTTGGCATGCAATATGGGCTACATGGAGCTGCTGGAGAGTTAGGGCCCCAGAGGCGCCATTTGCATACATTTTAACTCCTTTCCTGCCGTAGTGGCAACACAAGGATTGGAAAACACATGGCCCCTGTGCTGTTTCCTGACCCCTGTGCTGTTTCCTGACCCCTGTGCTGTATCCTGACCCCTGTGCTGTTTCCTGACCCCTGTGCTGTTTCCTGACCCCTGTGCTGTTTCCTGACCCCTGTGCTGTATCCTGACCCCTGTGCTGTTTCCTGACCCCTGTGCTGTTTCCTGACCCCTGTGCTGTTTCCTGACCCCTGTGCTGTTTCCTGACCCCTGTGCTGTATCCTGAACCCTGTGCAGTGTTTCCTGACCCCTGTGCAGTGTTTCCTGACCCCAGTGCAGTGTTTCCTGACCCCTGTGCAGTGTTTCCTGACCCCTGTGCAGTGTTTCCTGACCCATGTGCAGTGTTTCCTGACCCCTGTGCAGTGTTTCCTGACCCCTGTGCAGTGTTTCCTGACTCCTGTGCAGTGTTTCCTGACCCCTGTGCAGTGTTTCCTGACCCCTGTGCAGTGTTTCCTGACCCCTGTGCAGTGTTTCCTGACCCCTGTGCAGTGTTTCCTGACCCCTGTGCAGTGTTTCCTGACCCCTGTGCAGTGTCCTGGAACGGCACAGCTATTTGTAGTGTTCAAGTGACAGACCGAGCCCAGAGAGGACCTTCCTATTCCGTTCCTGGCATTAGGGGATAGATCCAGGCCATGAGATGGACGTGAGAGATGTATGGTTAGCCCACGTGTCGTATTGTCAGTCTGGGGCAGCAGGTATTCCTGCATTCAGGAGGCTAATGGGAGGTATCAACTTTGAGCCTCCTGCACTTATTGGGGTCATGTTTTGGGCATCACATCTGAGCTGGAAAATAAGCCTCTTTCACTAAGAAACATGTCAGACAAACAAGCGTTTCTTTGTTGAGCAGACAATCTGAAGGACGGAGTAGTTTATTAGCAGATTCACCAGCATAGCCTCAAACGTGTTGTTGGGCTCGCTGCTTGGGGGATGGACCTCATGGATGACATATGGAGACGTGCACATATTAATGGAGAAGAAACACTAAATAAAGAAACTTGCACTAATGCATCTCCCATCCTGGCATTGATCTTATAAATACCACAATGCACATCACAAACCTCCATTAGTGCGAGCGAATCCAGCAAAGCAATTCCTTCCTACCCACGCTGGCTGCGTCAGCAAAACAGATTCACTTTTTGTTCCATTGCCTTTAGAATAAACAATGAGTATAGTTTAACTTTCTCTCATTCTCCTGGCATGAAAACCTGATAAATTAAATTACTATCATAATCAAGGCGGATTACCATTATATTGAAAATGCAAAGTCTTTTGTAGTCTTTTCGTAATGAGGTTATTTACAGGGAACAAGGATTTTTTTTTTATCTGTTCAATAAAATCGTGGCTGTTTATCCAAATCAGTGTTATCTAAAAGTGCATCCTGTTTGATAGAAATGTCTCTATTGTGGTGGATATTTCACTGCCCGAGGGCCGGTGTGTTGCATGCCCCTGCGGCTATGAAAGGGTTAATGCCCAATTTGTGTAATTGATGTGGTGGGTTTTTGGTTGGTTTTGCCAGTAGGGAATATATGATGGATCTCAGAACGCTTGGCATTCTCACAATAAGCTGCAGGCGTCTGTGTTTAGCATCAGCAGTGCCAGTAACTGAAGTTATTTCACAGTCATTTTCCAAACAATTACACAGGTGATAAATTAGGGGAAAAACTGGCAGGAATAAGGCAAACCGTTCTGGCCCAGGCTGGAGAACAGGTTTGGTCCGAGGGAAAATGTCAGTGACCTTTCATCATTACTTTATGTCTAGTACCTGTCATTCATACAGGTCCGAAACAATGTAACAATGTTCAGAAATGATAAGCAGGGAACAGGAAAACCACAAAATTCAATGCCTGATCAAAAATGACACACGGGGATGCAGACGGCATGAGTCCTACACGAGCTAAGGACACTACACTGCACAGGATCGGGCAAACAGTTTTGTTAGCAATGGTATGATGAGTAGGCAAGAAGATGAATTCATTATGGGTTTGCGGAAACAAATATTTTCAAGCAGGGGTGCACAATGTAAAAAAAGGTTGGGAATCACGGTTGTAGTCCAGGGCCGAGTCGCAGTGTTCCCATAGTTCTAAAGTGGATAACAAAAGATGGCCAGCATTAAGCCGGAGGTGGCCCGCATTAAGGCAGAGGTGGCCTGCATTAAGGCAGAGGTGGCCCGCATTAAGGCAGAGGTGGCCTGCATTAAGGCAGAGGTGGCCCGCATTAAGGCGGAGGTGGCCCGCATTAAGGCGGAGGTGGCCCGCATTAAGGCAGAGGTGGCCTGCATTAAGCCGGAGGTGGCCCGCATTAAGGCGGAGGTGGCCCGCATTAAGGCGGAGGTGGCCCGCATTAAGGCAGAGGTGGCCCGCATTAAGGCGGAGGTGGCCTGCATTAAGGCGAAGGTGGCCCGCATTAAGGCAAAGGTGGCCTGCATTAAGGCGGGGGTGGCCTGCATTAAGGCAGAGGTGGCCCGCATTAAGGCGGGGGTGGCCCGCATTAAGGCGGGGGTGGCCCGCATTAAGGCGGAGGTGGCCCGCATTAAGGCGGAGGTGGCCCGCATTAAGGCAGAGGTGGCCTGCATTAAGCCGGAGGTGGCCTGCATTAAGGCGAAGGTGGCCCGCATTAAGGCAGAGGTGGCCTGCATTAAGGCGGGGGTGGCCTGCATTAAGGCAGAGGTGGCCTGCATTAAGGCGGGTGGCCCGCATTAAGGCAGGGGTGGCCCGCATTAAGGCAGAGGTGGCCTGCATTAAGGCGGAGGTGGCCCGCATTAAGGCGGAAGTGGCCCGCATTAAGGCGGAGGTGGCCCGTATTAAGGCGGAGGTGGCCCGCATTAAGGCAGAGGTGGCCTGCATTAAGGCGGGGGTGGCCTGCATTAAGGCAGAGGTGGCCTGCATTAAGACGGGGTGGCCCGCATTAAGGCGGGGGTGGCTCGCATTAAGGCGGAGGTGGCCCGCATTAAGGCGGAGGTGGCCAGCATTAAGGCAGAGGTGGCCCGCATTAAGGCGGGTTGGCCCGTATTAAGGCGGAGGTGGCCCGCATTAAGGCGGAGGTGGCCCGCATTAAGGCGGAGGTGGCCCGCATTAAGGCGGGGGTGGCCCGCATTAAGGCGGGGGTGGCCCGCATTAAGGCAGAGGTGGCCTGCATTAAGCCGGAGGTGGCCCGCATTAAGGCGGAGGTGGCCCGCATTAAGGCAGAGGTGGCCCGCATTAAGGCGGAGGTGGCCCGCATTAAGGCGGAGGTGGCCCGCATTAAGGCAGAGGTGGCCCGCATTAAGGCGGGGGTGGCCTGCATTAAGGCGGGGGTGGCCTGCATTAAGGCGGGTGGCCCGCATTAAGGCGGGGGTGGTCCGCATTAAGGCAGAGGTGGCCTGCATTAAGGCGGAGGTGGCCCGCATTAAGGCGGAAGTGGCCCGCATTAAGGCGGAAGTGGCCCGCATTAAGGCGGAGGTGGCCCGCGTTAAGGCGAAGGTGGCCCGCATTAAGGCAGAGGTGGCCTGCATTAAGGCGGGGTGGCCTGCATTAAGGCAGAGGTGGCCTGCATTAAGGCGGGTGGCCCGCATTAAGGCGGGGGTGGCCCGCATTAAGGCAGAGGTGGCCCGCATTAAGGCAGAGGTGGCCTGCATTAAGGCGGAGGTGGCCCGCATTAAGGCGGAAGTGGCCCGCATTAAGGCGGAGGTGGCCCGCATTAAGGCGGAGGTGGCCCGCATTAAGGCAGAGGTGGCCTGCATTAAGGCGGGGGTGGCCTGCATTAAGGCGGGGGTGGCCAGCATTAAGGCGGAGGTGGCCTGCATTAAGGCGGAGGTGGCCCGCATTAAGGCGGAAGTGGCCCGCATTAAGGCGGAGGTGGCCCGCATTAAGGCGGAGGTGGCCCGCATTAAGGCAGAGGTGGCCTGCATTAAGGCGGGGGTGGCCTGCATTAAGGCGGGGGTGGCCAGCATTAAGGCGGGGTGGCCCGCATTAAGGCGGGGGTGGCTCGCATTAAGGCGGAGGTAGCCCGCATTAAGGCGGAGGTGGCCAGCATTAAGGCGGAGGTGGCCCGCATTAAGGCGGAGGTGGCCCGCATTAAGGCGAAGGTGGCCCGCATTAAGGCGGAGGTGGCCCGCATTAAGGCGGGGGTGGCCCGCATTAAGGCGGGGGTGGCCCGCATTAAGGCGGGGGTGGCCCGCATTAAGGCGGGGGTGGCCCGCATTAAGGCGGGGGTGGCCCGCATTAAGGCGGAGGTGGCCCGCATTAAGGCGGAGGTGGCCCGCATTAAGGCGGGGGTGGCCCGCATTAAGGCGGAGGTGGCCCGCATTAAGGCGGGGGTAGCCCGCATTAAGGCGGAGGTGGCCCGCATTAAGGCGGAGGTGGCCCGCATTAAGGCAGAGGTGGCCCGCATTAAGGCGGGGGTGGCCCGCATTAAGGCGGGGGTGGCCTGCATTAAGGCGGGTGGCCCGCATTAAGGCGGGGGTGGTCCGCATTAAGGCAGAGGTGGCCTGCATTAAGGCGGAGGTGGCCCGCATTAAGGCGGAAGTGGCCCGCATTAAGGCGGAGGTGGCCCGCGTTAAGGCAGAGGTGGCCCGCATTAAGGCGGAGGTGGCCCGCATTAAGGCGGAAGTGGCCCGCATTAAGGCGGAGGTGGCCCGCGTTAAGGCAGAGGTGGCCCGCATTAAGGCGGAGGTGGCCCGCATTAAGGCAGAGGTGGCCCGCATTAAGGCGGAAGAGAAGTTATTTTCTTGAACAGTCACCCAAGTTCAACCTTTAAATTGTTGAGAATAATTACACAGCGTTTTCAGAAGTCAACAGATCTCCTGTTCCTGGCTTACCACCAAAGACATTAACTTAATTAGCTTTTTTGTTTGTTTTTTATCCAACAGAATAACAACCATGTCAACTCTACTGGAGATAAAAAGTAGTGTGCTGAGGCAGGTGCAGAACCGACAATCGTTTCGCCGGAGAGCAGAGGCAGAATCCGGCGTCTCGCCTCAGGAGACCTGCAACGTGACCAGCGCTGTCAGGTAACGGGTCCGACGTATAGTAAAGATGCTGCTGCTTTTTTAAGAGCCAGTCTTTGTTGGTCTAAATAAAAAAGGCAAAAGGTTTTCCATGGGGGTGTCTGGAAGGGTCGCCACAGGTGATGTGTTCTCTTTCATGTCAGGAAATATTAATGTCAGCTGCAGAATCTGCACTGTTGGTGTCAAGAAAGATTATACCACCAAGAATGAGTGAGTCCCCAGGGGCATTTCAGTAGTGGATGGTTGATGTGAGGGATTTGCAAAGATATGCCAGGGTAATGTATTATGGGGGGAATATTGTCTGTGAGCTGTTCACACAAGCGCTGCTAGAGCAAGTGCCGGCTTTGGGAAGGCTAAGTAAAGATTAATAACCGTACCAGGGCTGGGGAATTCCAATAAGAGGACACAGATGTGATAATGAAATCAAATGCTGCTCCTTTCTCTATTATTATGTTTGCTTTTTATTAATGCTAAAAACCGGTTAATATAACTGTTTTTGCTGCAGGAAAGCAATTTTTCTCAAATTTTTTTTATAAGAGGAGCCGCAATTAATTTCAGCTCCTGCGACCTCCGGCGTCCCGGGTTACTTACCTTCGCAGGTGCTGCGTATGTTGGGGGTAAAGGCCAGTGCACGTTTTATTCATGATGCCGTAGGGGCTGGGTTAACAATATGGAGGCTTCGTCTCCCGCGGCACAGGAGCCAATAGGAAGCCGAGAAAGAGGTGGGGGATTTTTACCTCCACTGAGCACCTACAGGAAGCAGGGGGTCCCCGGAGCTAAAAACGAATGTGGTTCAGCTCTGGAGACCGTAAACTGAACAAGAAGAAGAAACCCAATTTGGGCACGCTTCCAATTTGGAAGGGTGCCCAAACTTGGTTTCTTCTTCTTGCTCAGTTTACGTACTTGCCTTACCCAGAGGAGCACCACCACCTTAATTACTTAGGCCTCGTCCAGGGTGGAAACTGGCGCTCCAGCGCTGCGCCCTGCTCGGCCGTGCTTTTCCTGGCCGGCTAGGTGCGCGCGCGTCTGTGGTCGCGGCCCCGATGTCACGGAGCTGGTTTGCCCTCATTGGGTGAATCACTCACGTGACACGCTTGCGAGCAGCAAAATCAATTTTGCTAGCTCGGCAAGTGGCTGAGCGCCGAGCAGGCACGCCCGCCCGCTCACGGAGGCCACGTGCATTGTCACATCGTGTCCAGCGTGAGCGCGCGCACCCACTCAACGCCACCCTGGACGAGGCCTAACACAGCTGATGCAGCGGTTAATGCTATAGTTTACCTCTCAGCTCGGGAAACCCCCTACTTCTCACCTTGGGGGGGTTAGGTTTTTTTTACATGGAACGCTGCTTTAATGCGAGTTTAGGAGCACCTGATTTTCCCCCTGTCATCGCTTATCACAGCACTCCTATTAGAAACCCGAGACAAAGTCACTCTGCAGGCTGCTGGCGCATTGCAATTAATAGCGAATAGTCCAGGGGTTACCTCTCCTGTCACGTCTCTCTGCCGCCTGGCGCCCAGCTTGTGCAGAATGTATAACGCCATCATTATAAAAGTAGGTCTTTGAAGCAGGGAGTTGGTGCAGCTAAATGTAAACAGTGTGATTAGCGGTGTCCAAATTAGCAAAGTGCAGGCTTGCATGACTAGCAAATTACAGACAGTGGGAAAGGAAGGGGGAAAAAAAAGAAAAAACACAGAGGAAATACATAAAAGCAAAATATCACTGGCCCGGAAAGGAAATCTCGTAGTGAATTTGTTTTTTCATTTCCCGCAGATCTGTGTCTGGATTAGGAAATAGTTCAGAAACTGCAGATCACATTACAAAAGAGGGAAATATATTTACCCTTTCCATATCACCGGTAATTGGCTGTTTCTTGGCGTTGTACCGCAGTGCTGCTGTTCTCACACTTGGTATATGAGACACAGCAGCATAGGGAGGTCATTTGAGGCAAGCACAACAAGGATTATCTTTCTAAGGGGCTCAGCCTGTATCGGCCGAGCTGGACGCTTTTGAGCTAAAGTCTTTATTCACTTCACTGGGGAATTTCGGGCTGAAAACAACCCAATTTAGTTACTTTGGCGTATAGAGACTGAACCCCTAAGGGTATAGGCGCTGCTAGGATTGACGTGAAGCAACCTCAGCGATGTGTTTAAGGTAGGGGTTCTCACCTCCGGTCCGCAAGGGCCAACAACAGGTCAGGTTCAGGATATTCCTGCTTCAGCACAGGTGGCTCAATCAGTGGCTCAGTTGAAGACTGCACTACCTGTGCTGAAGCAGGTGAAGTTGTTGGCTCTTGAGGACTGGAGTTGGTCACTCCTGGTGTAAATAGAAAAGTATCCCATAGCTCCTAGAACTATTACACCACTGGTTAAATTAAAGCAGCAGTACCCCCTAACTTCTAAACCCCCTTTTTTATTACAGCGTTGGGACCTGGGTTTCCGCTTGGCTAAACCGCGTTCTTTTCAGTTCCGCGGGTGGAAATATATATATATATATACAGTGTTCGACAAATCACCCAAAAATCTACTCGCCGACCCAAAAAATATTCTTGTCCCGCCCCATTGCAAATTTAATAAATTTTGCAAATATAAGTGATTGTTAACAATCCCAAGACAAAATGAAAGCATCTGTCAGCAAATACACACAAGTGCAGACGTTCCCTACTTGTGTCCTGAGTTAGGGGGGATTCCGAGGTATCCTGTTAGAAGCTTTCTAGTCTGCTCTGGAACAAAGCAAGTTAGAAATTATTTTAAAACCTCAATACATTATTATGTGTAGACCGCTGACTACTTGTTTGACTGGGTGACTGACTGACTGGGTGACTGACTGACTGGGTGACTGACTGACTGGGTGACTGACTGGGTGACTGACTGACTGGGTGGGTGACTGACTGGGTGGGGGACTTGACTGGGTGACTGACTGACTGGGTGGGTGACTGACTGACTGGGTGACTGACTGACTGGGTGACTGACTGACTGGGTGGGTGACTAACTGACTGGGTGACTAACTGACTGGGTGACTGACTGACTGACTGACTGGGTGACTGACTGACTGGGTGGGTGACTTGACTGGGTGACTGACTGACTGACTGGGCGACTGACTGACTGGGTGACTGACTGGGTGACTGACTGACTGGGTTACTGACTGACTGGGTGACTTGACTGGGTGAGTGGGTGACTGACTGGGTGGGTGGGTGACTGACTGACTGACTGGGTGACCTGACTGGGTGACTCACTGACAGTGTGACTGACTGACTGAGTGGGTGGGTTATTTAGTGACTGGGTGGGTTATTTAGTGACTTTATTTAGTGACTGGGTAGGTGGGTGGGTTATTTAGTGACTGGGTGTGTGGGTTATTTAGTGACTGGGTGGGTTATTTAGTGACTGTGTGGGTGGGTGACATCTCCCCCCTTGCAGTTCCAATAGTTATTGTTGAGGCAGTTTACCATCCCAAGCTTCAGTTAGTTACAGGCAAGAAGTAGAGCGATATTTTTGGTTAGATGTTTCTCTCCTGCTCTGGCGTTGTACAGTATTCCTCAAACAAGGCATGATATAGCTTTTTCCTAACTACAAATTAACCTTTTCATTGCTTGTTACTTCGCAGGGCCGGCCTGAGGCTTAGCGAGGCCCAAGGCAGCACTCTGGCAACAGGGCAGCCCCCTCTGTAAAAACAAAAAGTTAAGGGACTCACCTTGACAAGCGGCCCTCCTCCGGCGGCGTCATGGCGGCATGTGACGTCATGTTGCCATGGCAATGCGTCGTTATATGACATTGCGGCGTCATTTGCCGTTGGTCACCATGGCAACGTGATGCTAAAGGACGCGGCCCACTCTGGAAAAGATAAGACCCCTCTCACAAACGAACACACACAGAGACACACACACAGATAGAGACACACACAGACACACACGTACAGAGACACGGGCCTATTCACTAAACAGTGTTAAGTGGTTTAATGCACAATAAATTCCCTTATAGCGAGATATTGCCTACTCTGCTATTCACTAGACAGTGATAATAGTGCAGTATCGCACTATAATGGCTTTTTAACGACCTTTAACACTGAGGCAAAAAAAAGTTTCCCGACAAGCCAAAAAAAAGCCCCAAATCTCTTTTTTTGCCAGTAATTGCTATTCACTAAACAGTGATAAGCTTATCTAACTTTAAAATCTGGCGCTAAAGATATTGCAAGATGCATAAAAGCCATTTCTTTTTACTGCACAGGATTGATACCGGAGGTGGGTGGGGACCCCCCAGAGAGCCACAGGTGCCCGCAGGGGACCGGGGGTCTCCGCTGGTTCCCCGGGGGGGGGGGGGATGGGAAGAGGGGGCGGGTCTCTGTGTCTGTCCGCGGGTCCCCGCCAACCTTCAGTATCAATCCTGAGCAGTAAAAAAAAAATTGCAGTCAGTTTCATTACCGTAGCAGCTAACCGCTAAGGTAACGAAAGGGTTAAACAGCAGACACTTCATAGTTGTTGGTACAGGGGGTGAGTGAAGCTTGGAGTTGCGCCAGGGTGGGTGTTTAGGCCTTGCGGGAGGGTAGCAGTAGAAGTTAACCCCTTCATTACCTTAGTGTTTACAACCTCACGATACCCTCCCGCAAGGCCTAAACACCACCCTGGGGTAACTACAAGCTTCACCCACCCCTGTACCAAAACCAGGAATGGGTAAAAGTGCTATTAACCAAAAATGACTATTAGCGCTTTTACCCATAATTTTTTTTTTACAGTGCAATACATTAAAATAAATACAAGCTCCACCCGCTCCCCCCCCACCCCCCAATATCAACACCAACATATAAAGTACAGTAATGGACAAAATTATTATCCAGAAATGGATAATAGTGCATCTGCCTATTATAAATTAAACCAACCAGCATAAAGTGAATAATATGGGCATGCTTTGCCACTATAGCAATAAATGGGCAAGCTAATAAAACAAGCACCAAAAAGACATAACAATAAAATCAAACTAATCACCAAAAATAAACAACAATAAAAAAACAAACACCAAAAATAAACCATAATTAAAAAAACAATCACCAAAAATAAACAACAATAAAAAAACAAACACCAAAAATAAACCATAATTAAAAAAACAAGCACCAAAAATAAACCATAATTAAATAAACAAGCACCAAAAAACCATAAGAAACCAAAAAAGCAAACAACAAAAAACACAAGAATTAAAAAAACAATCACCCTAAATAAACAATAATAAAAATAAAATCAGCGCGTGCTCAGCACACACAACTTTTTTTTTCTTAGTGAATACCGTTTTTACCAACATGTTTTATAGCGCGATAAATCAATGCAAATTCGATCGGCAAAGCACTGATTTTATTGAAGTTTACTGAATAGGCCCCACAGTCTTTACTCCCGTTAGGGCTGTGCCCTCTGTAGGGTAAATAGTCTTGTACGTAAAGGGGTTTTGAAAGTCCAGCGATCTTAGTCAAAACCATCTACGTTAACAGACTTTATTCCCAGGGCACATGTGTGCTCCTGGTTCACCTAGAACCCAGACTGAGAGGGAAGAGCTAGGCTTTTAAAGCCCTCTAATGAGCCAGCTGAGAACAGGCTAACTCAGCCTGCTCTCAGACTGGGATTTAACCCTGTCACTGCTGGACTTTGCAGCTATACATACGTGTGATAACTAGACAGGGAATCTACCCTGTCACACACGCCAAGTTATATTGTTGCGTCTGTGTAACGCTGTGCTCACCACAAACGAGGCGGGGCCACAGTGCTGAGGTGGGAAAGGATATAACGCCACCAACAGCCACGAGGGCTCGTCTTGAGTGTAGAATGGTCTGGATATCCAGGCCGGGGCAGGAGAGGTACGGATAGTAGTGGGTACTGTTAGCCAAGTCCGGGGTTAGAGAGAGAGACGTAGTCGTATTACCGTAAGCCAAGATCGGGAGCGGAGAGAGCAGAGTAGTCGTATTGCCGTATGCCAAGGTCGGGAGCGGAGTAGTATTGCCGTATGCCAAGGTCGGATGCCAGAGGTGCGGAGAAGTCGAGGAGGAAGCCAGTTCGGTACACAAGGACGGGACTGCAAGACAAGACAGGACTAGGGAGGCAGAGAGTGATGAGAACAGCAACTGGTTCTATGCTCAGCCAAAGTGCCAGTGGCACCGCTGAGCATAAGTAGATGAGACAGTCCAATGGCGGAAGAGCAGAGTGGAGGTGTGTGCATAGGTGAGGCTGTGGTAGGAGGCAGGGAAGCAGGTTCAGGTGAGTTCCCTGGGGTGGAGCTTGAGAGGGATGATGCGTGCATCCCTGTGCGCCTGCGTGCGTGATTTGCGTAGGCTGCCTTCTTTGGAGTGATATGCCTTTAAGAGGCTGGGACGGGTACGCACGCATGCGCGCGTCAGAACTGTGATGGGCGTTGGGGAAGCCAGCGGGACCTGAGGAGGCAGGGAAGGAGACGGAGGCACTGCTGAGCGCCGGGACAGGTGAGCGGGGAGTGCGCCGAGGGCGGCGTGGCTTCCCGAGCCTTACAGTACCCCCCCTTCAGGGGCGACCTCCGGGAGTCCATGAAACGGTTTGGAGGGATTCCTTTGATGGAATGCTTGATCGAGTCGTGGAGCGTGGAGGTGCCGGTGGGGAACCCCCTCCAGTTCTTCTGGTCCGAACCCCCTCCAGTGGACCAGGTACTGCACTTCTCCTCTGGAGATCCTTGAGTCCAGGATGGACTGGACCTTGTACTCCTGTTGACCTTGGATAAGAAGGGGAGGTGGAGGTGAAGTGGTCCTGGAAAAATGAGGACTCTGAAATGCTGGTTTTAACAAGGATACATGAAAGACCAGAGGGATCTTCATTGAGAGTGGAAGACGCAAGCGGTACGCCACCGGATTGATCTTCCTAACCATGGGAAAGGGACCGAGGAACTTGGGTGCCAGCTTCATTGTGGGGACTCTTAGCTGTATGTTTCTTGTAGATAGCCACACCCTGTCTCCTGGAGAGAATTCCGGGACCTGGCGTCGATGGCGATCTGCCTGGGGTTTCTGTCTTCCAGTGGCCACTCTTAGGTTCTCCTGAATCTTCCTCCATAAGTCTTTCAGCCGGGTAATACGTTTGTCAAAAGCTGGTACCCCCGAGGATTGGGGGGAAGAGGGTAACCGGGATGGGTGGAACCCAAAATTTACAAGAAAAGGTGGAGTCATTACGTAGGGAGTTGAGAGCAAACTTGGCCCAAGGCACAAGATCCACCCAATCGTCCTGTGTATCGGCTATGAAGCATCGTAGGTATTGTTCAAGGGTTTGGTTGGCTCTCTCAGTCTGCCCATTGGTTTGTGGGTGATATCCTGAAGAGAATTGTAATGAAATGCCCAACTTTTGTGCAAAGGCTCACCAAAATTTAGAAATGAATTGAGAGCCCCTGTCCGAGACGATGGTCGACGGCACTCCATGGAGACGGAAGATTTCCTGGGCAAAGACATCCGCGAGCCTGGGGGAATTCGGAAGACCCCCCAAGGGGACAAGGTGAGTCTGCTTTGAAAAGCGGTCAACGACGACAAGGATCGTATTCATCCCCTTGGAAGTTGGAAGGTCCACTATAAAATCCATTGAAATATGGTTCCAAGGCCGATCTGGGATGGGTAATGGAAGAAGAAGACCCGCTGGTTTGATCCGGGGCACTTTGTTGCGAGCACATACGCACATATGCCTTAACAAATTCCTCCACATCTTTAGACATCTCTGGCCACCAGAAAGTTCGTTGGATGAGGTCGTTGGTTCTCCACGTCCCTGGGTGTCCTGCCGATTTAGAGGAGTGGCACCACTTGAGGACCCACTTGCGATGTTGCGGTGCGGTGTAGAGCCTTCTCTCCGGGACCTTGAGACCCATAGGAACCTGTGACTGTTCGGATCGGATCTTGTCCATGACGTCAAAGGAGTTGGTGGATACGATATATTTGGATGGAATTATCGTTTCTAGCCGCTCTTCTGACCTATCCTTTGCAAGGAACTGCCGTGACAGGGCATCTGCCTTCAGGTTCTTGGAGCCTGGGACGAAGGAAATGAAATAATTGAACTGGGAGAAGAATAGCGCCCAGCGGGCTTGTCGGGCGCTCAATCGACGTGCCCCCTCTAAGTTGAGAAGGTTCTTATGGTCCGTGAGAATGGTTATGGGGCTTTCCGTACCTTCTAAGAGATGTCTCCATTCTTCTAATGCCAATTTGATTGCTAAGAGTTCCCGGTTCCCGACATCATAATTCCGTTCTGCGGAAGATATTTTTTTTAAAAGAAGGCACATGGGTGTAATCTTGCTAAAGGCGATCTTTTTTGAGACAAGATGGCGCCGGCCCCGACGTCTGAGGCGTCCACCTCTAGGTAAATGGGAGTTTTGGATCTGGGTGGATGAGGATAGGGGCGGACATGAAAGCTTTCTTGAGAAGATCGAACGCTTGAATGGCGGTTCTGGACCACGATGAGGGATCTGCACCTTTTTTGGTTAGTGCTGTGATGGGAGATACGGTGGTGGAAAAATTGCGAATGAAGCGACGGTAGTGGCCACCGGCTTTGAGGGTGGTCGGCCGGGGCCAGTTGAGAATAGCCTTAAATTTCGCTGGGTCCATAGTGAACCCGGAGTCAGAGATAATGTATCCCAGGAACACCACGGACGTCAGGTGGAATTGGCATTTCTCCGATTTCGCAAAGAGATGGTTCTCCCGGAGGCGTAACAGTACCTGCTGGACGTGTTTAACGTGGTCTTGGAGGGACTTTGAAAAGATTAAGATGTCGTCTAGGTAGACAATGAGAAATTTGTTAAGAATGTCCCGGAAGATTTCATTGACAAAGTCCTGAAAGACTGCTGGCGCGTTGCACAGGCTAAATGGCATGACCAGGTATTCATAATGGCCGTCGTGGGTGTTATACGCAGTCTTCCACTCGTCCCCCTCGCGTATCCTCGCCAAATTGTACGCACCCCGTAAGTCCAATTTAGAGAAAATGGTTGCTCCTTGAAGGCGGTCAAAGAGCTCAGAAATCAAAGGCAACGGGTAGCGTTTTTTTAGTGTGATCTTGTTCAAGCCCCGATAGTCGATACGTGGGCGAAGAGACCCATCCTTCTTCTTTACAAAAAAGAAGCCCGCTACGACTGGGGAAGAAGACTTTCGGATGAAACCCCTCTCCAAATTCTCCGTAATTAGTTGTTCATGGCCTTAGTCTCAGGAAGAGAAAGTGGATAGGATCATTCCCTGGGAAGTGCTGCCCCGGGCAGAAGATCGATAGGACAGTCAAAATGCCGGTGCAGGGGTAGAACCTCGGATCGTACCTTGTCGAAAACATTGCGGTATTCCAGATACACTACGGGCAAGGAGGTGACCTCCTCTGGCATGGAACGCAAACCTCCTACCCTCTGGAGCAGCATGGTACAGGTCTTGGCACATTGGGCACTCCACTGAATAGGTTCCCGGTTGGTCCAGTCGAGGTGAGGATTATGAAGTTGGAGCTAGGGAAGGCCCAAGATCAGCTCGACTGAAGGGGTGTGAATCACATTGAGGGTAATCGTCTCCATATGATGCCCGGCGGTCTGCAGTTGAAGCGGCATGGTCTGCAGCATGATGGAGGCTGGCTGTAATGGTCTGCCGTCAATTGCCTCCAGGCCGACTGGGTTCCTCTTGCAGGTACGTGGAATGTTACTCCGTTCGGCGAAGGCTTGATCGATGAAGTTGCCTGCGGAGCCGGAGTCCACGAATGCCAGTGCTTGGGTATGAAAACCCTCTCCAGACAGCGTCACTGGCAGCAGGATCCTGGTGGGAAGGACATCCTTGATGATGGGGGAGAGGGTCAGTGTTCCCAACGAGACTCCCCGGGATCTCATTGGGATTTGGTGTTTCCCAGCTTGTGGGGACACTGGAGCACCAAATGACCGGAATTGCCGCAGTACATACAGAGACCTGCACTGCGCCGGCGTTGTTTCTCTGCAGAGGACAGCTTATTCCCTCCAAATTGCATTGGCTCAGGGGCGTCCAAGGAAGGAGGTGATGGGGGAACGAACGGTGGAACGGGAGACCTCGAAACCCGTAGACGGTGACGAGAACGCTCTGTCTTCCGCTCCTGCAGACGCTGGTCCACCCGGATACATAGGGACTATGGGACTCCGACAGGCCCTGACAAAATGCCGAAGGTAATGCTTCATTATTCCACCTCGTCTCAGCCGCAATGGTGCGGAACTCCACAGCGTACCTGGTGACTGGACGATCTGCCTGGGTTATGTGGAAGAGGGCGAAGCGGTCGATGTCCTGTCTGATGGGAGACTGTTGTTCCCAAATGGGGGAGGCCCAGGCCAGCGTCTCGTCTGTGAGAAGAGCAACGATATAACCGACCCTGGACCTTGAGGAGACAAAACGAGAGGGTGAGAGTTCAAATTGAATAAAACACTGGTTAAGGAAGCCCCTACATCCTTGGGGGTCCCCAGCGTAGCGGTTGGGGTTCGGAATTCGGGGTTCCATTGTAGACAGAGGGGATGTGAAGACAGCTGCAGAAGGAGCCGAGGCCGTTGGCGAGGGTTCTGGGGTGGAAGCCCGGGCTTGGACGGTAAGGGAATGAAGGCTCTGCTTAAGCAAATCCATCCGCCTATCATTTTGCTCAAGATAAGTTTCAAGCCTGATGAAGAGATTGGTGTGCGAGGTCAAAGTTCGCTCCACCTCAGCGGGGTCCATGTTTGTGGGGCTGAGCATAATGACACGCTGTGCTCACCACAAACGAGGCGGGACCACGGTGCTGAGGTGGGAAAGGATATAACACCACCCACAGCCACGAGGGCTCGTCTTCAGTGTAGAATAGTCTGGATATCCGGGCCGGGGCAGGAGAGGTACGGATAGTAGTGGGTACTGTTAGCCAAGTCCGGGGTTAGAGAGGGAGACGTAGTCGTATTACCGTAAGCCAAGATTGGGAGCGGAGAGAGCGGAGTAGTCGATTGCCGTATGCCAAGGTCGGATGCCAGAGGTGCGGAGAGGTCGAGGAGGAAGCCGGTTCGGTACACAAGGACGGGACTGCAAGACAAGACAGGACTAGGGAGGCAGAGAGTGATGAGAACAGCAACTGGTTCTATGCTCAGCCAAAGTGCCAGTGGCACCGCTGAGCATAAGTAGATGAGACAGTCCAATGGCGGAACAGCAGAGCGGAGGTGTGTGCATAGGTGGGGCTGTGATAGGAGGCAGAGAAGCAGGTTCAGGTGAGTTCGCTGGGGTGGAGCTTGAGGGGGAAAGATGCGTGCATCCCTGTGCGCCTGCGTGCGTGATTTGCGTGGGCTGCCATCTTTGGAGTGATATGCCTTTAAGAGGCTGGGACGGGTGTGCGCGCATCAGAACTGTGACAGGCGTTGGGGAAGCCGGCGGGGACCTGAGGAGGCAGGGAAGGAGATGGAGGCACTGCTGAGCGCCGGGACAGGTGAGCGGGGAGCGCGCCGAGGGCGGCGTGGCTCCCCGAACCTTACCGTCTGTTGCTGCAGTGAAGCGCTATGTACTTGGATAGTGCTATATAAATAAAGATACTTGTAACACCAACAGTGTCCTCTCCAAGATAATAATAAGAATGGCAGGGCTCCCTTTGACAGCCGAAAACCGGACTGCCAGAGATCACAGGATACAAAGCAAGAGGTGCCAGTACCACAGGCGCCATTTTATTTTTCATCCACCTGGTGAGTTGCTGAGTGCTTTTGCATAGTTTTGTGCACAGTCTCTTCGTCCAGCCCATCCTACGTTGATTTCCTGCGCCATTATAAAAAGGAATACAAACACAGATATACAGATTTATGAAGCTGTGATGTGACGCTTCTTTGAAATGCTGGAGAATGGGGCTCACATCTTCTCCCACACAGGGATGCAGACTCGTAGCATATTGAATAAGTATATGAGTAAATGCATGTTCCAAGACATCAAATTAAAAGACCGGTTCGAAATATTGAAATTCTTATTGATGAAGCCCGGTTTCAAACATCTCTTTGTGAGCTCAGGACAACATTTGCTTTGATTTTATTTTTTTGGGAGGATGTTGATTAGAATTCTTACTAACAATCACTTTCCTGGGACAAAGATATTAAGAAAAGATTTGAGGTAATGCCAATAATAACATGATCCTCCGTGGGGTTTAATGCACTTTTGCTCTTTATCTTGACACGACTCGAGATCACCATCGGGGAAAAATTGGCAAAGAGCAAATTGTGTACTTTTTAAATAGTAAAACAAATTGCATATAACTGCTGCTGGCTTTCTCGTGTCAGACAAGATTTACCAAGATAGGATTGTCATAAAAACAATAAAATATAAATAAATATATATATATATATATATAAAAAAATGTAATTAAAATAATATATATATATATACCTTCCAACAAAGGTGATAGAGGTTAACACAGTAAGGCAGGGATTCTCAACTCCAGTCCTCAAGACTCCCCAACAGGTCAGGTTTTTAGGATATCCCTGCTTCGGCACAGGTGGCTTCATCAAAGACTGGGCCACTAATTGAGCCACCTGTGCTGAAGCTGGGATATCCTGAAGACCCGACCTGTTCGGGGGGGATTGTTGAGGACCTGAGTTGAGAACCCCAGTAAGGGAATTGAAACGCGTGGGACAGACATCTAGCTAAATCCTAAATGTTAAAAGAAAGACATGGATCGAGTCGGGTCTGAGGTTTTACAGCGCAGAGGAAGGTGGGCTGGCACGGGGTGCCACGTGGTTCTGATCATTCCTCAAATGCCATGTTTCTGTGTGAGAAGAACAAGGAAAGGGATTTTTAGAAATCTGTAATTTTGCATTTTGTGTCATGGTGACATTTATATCGAAAAACAGGTTCCAACACAGTTGGGGACTAAAAAGAAGTAGAATTGGTTACTCATCTGTCCTACAAATAACTTCATAACTTCTTCCCTTCCCAGGGTGCCAAGTGCTTAACAACTACAAAGAGTTGGTTGGTGGGAGGGAGGGGGGGGGGGGGCACGACATAGTTATTTACTTTTTTATTTATTTTTTATGCCAAATAAGTTGGTATCTGACTCAGCTTTTTTTTTCCCATTGCATTTCATTGGATCTGTCACCAGGTTAGATTACCAGCTCTCTTGTTATTGTGTGATGCACACAGGAAATGTTTGTGCGTCCAGAGAACTGGGAAACCGCGACTCTGCCTTGAAACACCTTTCCGATGCCCGGAAACACCTTTCAAGCCATTCACTTGAATAGGCCGCGAGGTGCCTACCGGCGCCTCAAAGGGTGTTATGGAATAGCACCACTTCGTAGATATGGGCCTTACTTTCGCTATCACCGAAAAAGCTAAAAGTAGCGTGGATCAGTTTCACTGCCCGGTTCAAATGATGTAGAAATAAAATGAATTTCAGTCGCCATGGATTATTGCTTTAAAGCTGCAGTTTAAAAAAAAAATCCCTTTAACATGTTCATCAATACAATCCACACAATGATAAGTAATTAGCTAAGTTTCCGATCGATCCGTTCTCCTGTGATTGATCGGTGAAGATTTGGCTTGGAGGTTCACTAAATGGCTGTCAGTGCAGCAGAAGAGCACCAAAGGTGCAAAGTTCTGTGGGGAAGACCATGTGACCAGGAAGTCACTAGATACAATTGGTGCACTGCTCAAAAAGGGGTGAGCCAGAGCCTGTTTTAGAAGAGGAAGGGGATGTGACTTTGTAAATGGTTGCTATAGAAACAACAAATGCTTGTCACATTATAATACATTAACATTTTCATTTAGAGTTGTTTAAAAAAAAAGTATTTTCTCATAGTACCGAACTGATTTATTTGAAAGAAAACGCACGTGTGGGATCTTGCTTATATATAACTGCAGCTTTAAGGGTGAAACAATTTTCAGGAGTCTCTTGTTTCCCTTCACTAATCCAAATACATAATTAGGGTCTTTTCACTACAATTGAGTCAGAGCAGCCATGAAATCAGCTGCAAGTTCCACAATCTCATTTGTGTACAAGAGACGAGAGACCCCACATACAGTAGGGAGGCAAAAAGAAACTCACAAAGAGCCTTCACCCTTAGGCTGCGTCCATGCTGCCGAATACCGCACGGAGGGGTGCGCGCATGTGACGTCACCCGCGTCTAGCGGGAACGTTTTTTGGCATGCAGGAAGCGTCGTAGGGGGCGTGCCATAGGGCGTCACCGTGCTGGTTTGCCATCATTGGGCGAACCGCTCCCGTGACCTGGCCATCGCGCCGATGAATCAGATTGAACTGATTCCTTGCGCAGAGTGCGCCCCCTCCTGCTGTCACACGCGCGGTTTATGGGTGCGCTCATTGGCTTAAGGCATTGTGATCGCGCGTGCACGCCTCCGCGGTCTTCTGCAGCATGGACGCCGCCTTAGATTCGGGGACACTTCCCTCGCGCTGCGGGGTGCTTCACTTCGAAATGAGGAAGCCTTGAAGTAGATCATTACATCAGGCAACATCTCCAGCGTTGAACATAGGGGTGTAAAGCCGGACAGTGGCAGGGTATACTGCGCCTTCACGTGGGGCGGGTACCGCTGCTTGTTTTAGTGCATCAGTTGTATTTGTACATCGCTTAAATCACAAGATCTGTTCACTTTTCATAGTAGTTTACGGATATAAAGTCACTTTTGTGTGAAACATTGAACAGTGTATTCTTTTAGTTTAGGTAACTGATCAAAGCTCAGTTATTCTTAACTACATTTTTCCGGGAAAAGCCGGTAAATCAGTTAAGCCCCAAATGTTTGTGGAAATCGGATGTTTTGTTTATAGTTTTTTTAGAAGACCCTCAATAAACAATATGAAGAAACGTTCCCGTATTGGTTAATACAGCTCAACCCCCTTATAACGCTGTACTTGGGGTTCAAAGAATCATTGCGTTATAAGCGGATCGCGTTAGAAATAATGTACAATTGCATGCACTGTACAATAAAGTATTTAAGATACCAATAATCGTGTTGTAAAGTATTCATAAATACAAAAATTGGGAGCCACGCTTGCATCGCGTTATAAGCGGATCCGCGTTGTAACGGATCGCGGTATAACGGGGTTTAGCTGTACAGTGTGATTCAATCTATTGAAACGTAAAGTGCAGCCTTTTTTCTTTGAAGGCAGGCAAGGATTTTGTTGCATTCGTAGCGATTCTCATCTCCTGCTAAATATTAGTGTTTGATCCCAATTTCATCTCGCAGATTAACATTCTACTGTATATTCTTGGCTTGTAGGATCTGTTTGGCCCTGTTGAAACTTTTGTTCATTATTTAGGGTTATTATCAAAGTCTGGAACATCCTGGTTTGACTGTGTTTTCGATCTTTCCTTTCTCCAGTGGACAGGTGTTTTTTGCTTTGTCTTGTAACAGGCGTGCCCGCTGTACTGTATGTACCAAGGATCACGCCATGTTACGCCTATAACATAAGAATTGCACACTCGGATGTGAATCTTAGTTCCTGGGATCCAGCGAAAACACTCGGAAATGGTCATGTTTGGTAGTTTGCAGCAAAAGTACACAGGAGTTTTGTAGATTACACAGACAACCAGAAAAGTGATATCTGTCTGAAACCATCAAATGTATTAAAATGAACAAGAGAACAGTCCTTTTGAGTGAATTTAGCTCCATATTATTATTACTGCCGTTACTGGAAACTTTTCTCAAGTATCTTGTTTCTCGGTGCATAAATCTCAATTTCTTGTATTGGGTTCTCTTTTTTTTTTTTTTTTTTTTTTTTAATTCAAACGTTTTACCTTTTAATAAAATATTCATGGGGGGAAAACAAACGAGCGATGACTGTTTTGGCGTGCTGTAAATTGGTGTTAATGAATGTCTGCTTTTCCTGCATATATTAATGTTACGTTCAAGAAAACCCAGACGTTTGTGAAGGTTTCGCTGCGGTGGGTTGTCAGGGAAACTGCAATGTATCATACAGCGAGGGAAGGAGCTCCGTTGCCCTGCTGTGTCAATGCATTTCAGAACCTTTTATTTGTTTTTTTGGCTGCTAATGTAGGTCTTGTGACCGTTTTAAACAGTATTATCATTGTGCAGTACAGTATGTACTTAAAAATGCGAGTTTTAGGTAATTTACAGTGTTGCTTTCAAACTATAATCTGGAAATTCTCCAAAATATAAATGATATACTGCAGGGGCAGGTATGCTAATAGCAATAGCAGCAATTATTGTTTGTTATGATTTTAGCAGCGCTGTCTTATGCCGCACGCGCGCGAAGAGGCGGCTGTCACAGGACAGCAGGTTATTTACACCTTTTTACCGGGATCATTCACTGAGCAAAACAAGGTAGTGAAATAAATTGTCATTTATTCGGCATAAATTCGCTTACACACAATGAAACGCAAAATATAGACGAAAAGACACACTTACTTTGGGGCCGGGGTTGAAAACGAGACTTTCCTAGGTGCCGGGAACTCTCTGGGAGAGATTTACCGTGACCGAGACTTAGCTCGGAATCCCCTGGAACCCAAATCGGCATAAAATTCCACACGCCACTGCTACGTTCTCTACTGAGAACTTGATCCCTCCTGACCGGGAGTCAGCCCAACTCTCCAGGAACTAAAATCGGCATAAAATCCAAGCCGTGTCCGCTACGTTTGTTTCTGAGAACTTGGGCGCAAAAGTCGGGACTTGGTCTCTGGCGGGCAGGCTTTTCAGTCTTGAAATAGAAGCCGGTTGCTTTGCGATTACAAACGGGCTTGACCTTTATCATAGAGCCTGGTTACCCGCTCCCGTCACAGCAGCCAAGCGTGCAAATTTAGAGCAGATACAAGAAATTGTATTTCTCGAGCGACGGCCGCGTCAAGTGAGCTGTTTAGCCAATGAGGGCGAACCGCTCACATGATGTCATGGCCACGCCTCCCGAGATGCCTCCGGCCTGCAGTGCAGGTTTCGGGTGTGCGCTTCGCCCAGAGGGAGCGCGCGCGCACCCTGCCGGATCGGATATAATCGCTGCCTAAGGCTGGGGCCATGGTACCGCAAACCGTGCAGAGGCGTGCGCACGCTGAGCGAACAGACTGCCTTAAGTCAGTGTTCGCGTCCATGTGGCGTGCTGGCGGGCACGTGGAAGCGGGAGGGGGCGCGCATTGCACAAGAAATCAGTTCAAACTGATTTCTTGGCGCGACAGGCCGGTCACGTGAGCGGTTCGCCCAATGAGGACGAACCAGCTCCGTGACACTCCTAGAAACGCCCCCCACGGCCCGTCCACCATGGCCGGGAAAAGCACCCGCTTACCTCACAGCCTCCGCACGCCTCCGCGCAGGCGAAGGCACTATGGCCCCAGCATTAGAGTGGCTGCGCCTGTCCATACATTGTAGATTTCTGTCTGGCATAGCACCGACCGTGTACGCAGAGCTGTATATACATTTTTGCAGGTTCAATGAGACCCTGCTTCCAAAGAGAAATAGATCCAGTATATGTAGCATCTCTTACCTAAACTGGGTGGTATTTAAGCCCCCTAATAATAATAATAATAAAAAAGTGCTAAATCCCCTAATGCAAATAAAACATAACCTTTATTAGTAAACAAATGTAATTATATAACACTATCAGCCACAAGAAAAAATTAAATTATCAATAAAAACTAGCAGTGTCCTGAATATTACATGTGACGGACGGCATGCAACTAGCCCCCTTTATGTTTGGGAATGAGTCTCCTGTCTGGTTGTATTAAGAAGGGACAAATAAGGTTGAATTTGGCTACAGTGAGAAGCACAGCCTGCGTAGTACAGCTACATCTCACGTGCACTGACCGTGGCCCCTAGCAGACACCCTTACCATAACACCCCCCCCCCCCCCCTACTGTCTCTGTAACTTCTCTCTGCTTACAACTTAGATTGTAAGCTCTTCGGGGCAGGGACTCCTTTTCCTATTGTTTTGTCTGAAGCCCTTATTCTCATTGTGTTCTAATATTATGTCACGTGTATTGTAAAGCGCTATGTACCTGGATGGCACTTTTTAAATAAAGAAATACATACATATATAAATAATCTATATTCTCATATCTATAATAACCAGGAAATCTCCCTATTAAATATCCACAGAAAAATAGTGACCGGAAAGAGCTCATACGAGATACCAACAAGACATGATGAAAGGGCCACCCTAATAGATAAGCAAAGACCATATATAGGGAAGTCCCTAAATAATAATTAGGGACTATGAGTACTGACTGCATTCCTGTTGGCACCGCCATCATTCCCATCAGGTACTATTTGGGAGAAATAATTGATGGTTTTGATCATTGACATTTAATTTCCTTTGACGCAGGAGGCATGTTTTTTGTTGCTTGCTTTAATCTAATGCTGGTGCCTGAAGCAGAATGAGATAAAGTGACTTGCCCAAGGTCGCAAGTAGAGTTGACACTGGGTCGCAACACTGAAGGGGGGATTCACTGAAGGTGGATAAATGATAAAATTGCCGTGATCTATGTAACCCCTTCCTTGCCTTACCTCAGACTAACACGTACTGCTGAGGTGGGGGGGGGGTGGATGCTTGAGTTCTATTCTCCAGTTATGGCCAGTGGGGTCTCACTCGCTAAGCACGTGGCCAGGGTATGGATGACCGAGACAAGGACGTATGTAACCCCTATAACACAGTTATGTTAACATAATTGTGATCCTCTTTGCGAGGATCATATACATACAACCACAAAGAAAAAATCCTGGAGTAGAAGCGGAGCACAGCAAATCGAGGCGGGACCAGCAAGGTGTGGGTTAAAAATTAATTTATTTATTAAACATGGTAACGAGGGACAAAAACAAAACACTGACGCGTTTCAGGCAAAACGCCCTTTATCAAAGAGATGATTTGCGTCTTGTCCCCCTGCAGTCTTATAGAAGGCTCCCCGCCCACAAACATCAGTGACGCAGCGTCAAATCTGGCGCGAAAATATATATATATCACTTCCATTGGTAAGGCTCTCCTCCAATGAGGTCACTTAGATCAATAGGTGCGTCTTTTGTGAAGTGAGGAGTATCACACAAACCTCGCGGCTTCGCAGACAACTCCCCACCCACAGGCTGTAATGACGCTGTATAAATTAAAAACACTAGCATCTCATTGGTAGAACTCTCATCCAATCAAATCTCTAGAGTGAATAGGTGCGTCTCGTGGGAGCGAGGAATCTAATAAAGACCGAGAGAGGGACAAAAATAAACATAAACAAAACAAGGACACAATTAATAAAAATACAAAAAACAAAACAATAACTTTCATTTAAAAAGAAATAGAATAGATCTGCAAATCCGTTTCTTGAACAGGTGAGGAACAATAAAGATTTGCTGAGATGGTTACAACTTTCATAAGTAACATATATGTAACGGGTATTCCCCCACCCTATCACAGATTGTACTGCAATTGCGGAGAACATATAATGTTACCATAGGTGTGGTGCATTACCTGTTGGCTCACAGGAGGGCTGAGCTTCCGCCATTGGGGAACCTGGGGCAATTATACTAGGGTACTCACTTACAACGATGCAGCGCCTCCACCTGCGATGGCTCCCACCAGAGGGGGAGTGGTTCCTCGCAGGACAATACACAATAACCACGTACAACTGATTGGCTAAGAACTAATATCTTTACTAACGTGCATAGAAAACATGCAATATCAACCTATAGCAACAGGTGTCCCTCTCTAAAGGCAACCTGACTCGACGTCTCCCCGGACGCTAACGCTAACTTGCACCAAGGAGTGCGTCCACACTTTATGCGTCACGGCGGACGCTAACACTTATGCGTCACAGCGGACGCTACCATCCCCACACAATGATTCCACCCCATGTCCAGTGAACCCAGCCCCAAAGTCTCGCACTCCCAAGTCATATACCAGCGTGTGTGTGTGTGACTGCGCAGCCACTATGTCTGGTGATAGGCCTTGTTGGTGCACGTGAGGTGATGGGTTACCTGCCCGGGCTCCAGCCACGGGTGCCGCTATACCACTGGGTTTGGATCGCCGGGGTGTCCTCCGACGCGGGGTGAATTCCGGCGTGGATAATATCACCGCTTCTCCACGCCGTCTGTACCTTGGCGAGAACCGGGCCGAGGTCCGCAGGCCGCAGTCAATCCTTGCTTGGCCTCCGTGAAG
Source organism: Ascaphus truei (assembly GCF_040206685.1). NCBI lineage: Eukaryota > Metazoa > Chordata > Amphibia > Anura > Ascaphidae > Ascaphus > Ascaphus truei. The sequence continues at coordinate 32,758,520 of NC_134493.1, read as the reverse complement.
ATAGTCTAGCTCTCTTTCAGCAAACAATCAATATGCTTATTCACTACTAACACTAGATAATGGGGCAGGGTCCCTAACCTAGGGCCTGTCCCTACCACACTCAGCTAGGATGACTCAGGGCTGTCTGGGGCCTAGGGGAGCACTGGGCTAGTGCCGGGAGTCACTGACTCCTGCACCCTACCTCCTTCCCCTAGCTGCTCCTGTCACCAACTGCCTAGCGTGGCTCAGCGCGCGAAATGTATCTCTTTACCTTCTGAGACTTCCTAAACCCTATTGGCTCCCTGGCATCATGGGACCGTTCCAAAGGCTCATGGGACTTGGAGTCCCCTTACAGAGTCCTCCTCTCATTGGTGGCCGTTCGCGCGCTTGACTCGCACATGCGCAATCTATACCAGGGCCTGCCGTCGCATCTGCGGTCTGCGCCTGCGCGAAACACTGTCATGGCGGCGCCCTGCTCTGCTAGGCGCCTCAACCTGACTCGCGCTATGCACACACACGCCCTACACCTTCCCACGCGCGGCTCTATTCTCTCTACCGCCGTAGTGAGTGTCCCGAGAGGGGGTCAGCAACAACCTCGGGGGACCTAGCTACATATATATATTCATAAGACACATAAATGCAATTAAGGAATCAATAAAATACTACAATAAATGCTGTCCTATATGCATCTGTCTCTTATAAGTGCATCATAAACACAAGTAATAAACTATTGATTTTTTGTTATTAGTTTACAGTATTAGTTTTAATTTTAATTATGATTTTTAGGGAGATAGTTACTGAAACAGATATGCCATTGATATGTATATAATTGGGAACATAGCACTATTTAAAAAAATGCTTTAGTTCCCAATCTTGATTCATGCCCTTGGGTGCTAGTGTCCCAAGGTCATAGATCCAGTGCATCTCCCTACAATTAAGAACAGCTTCTCTGTCTCCTCCCCTAGGAGATATGTGTACATGTTCTATAGCACTATACGTAAATGAAGTGAGTGATCCTAGGGGGCAGGGCCTAATCGTCCTACCTATATAGCCACTCCCACAGGCACATTTGAGCAGGTAAATTACAAAATTCGTGTTACAAGTCATAAAAGACTCAATGCGATATTTCTGATTTGTATAAACATTCTTAATTGATTTTATTGATGTTGCATACCTATTAGATTCCTCGCTCCACGAGACGCACCTATTCACTCTAGAGATTTGATTGGATGAGAGTTGCACACTTTAGGTATTAGAGCTATCAGCTATTTTCTTAATCACTCAAATATACACTTGGCACAGAGCACTTTTTTATTAGATTCGGTGATTTTTCTTTTACAGCACAATTATTTTTTGTTTGATAAACAATATTACTTACAGTCAAAGGGGACAGCTATGGGCACGTCATTTGCACCCTCATATGCGAACCTCTTTATGGGATTTTGGGAGACTGTACACATTTTCGGTGACACTAACCCATTCAGAGAACACATTATTTTTTATCGTCGTTTTATAGATGACTTATTATTTATCTGGAATGGGGACACTGACACACTTTACGCTTTTTTTTAATATCTAGAAGCTAATACTTATAATTTAAAATTCACGCATTCATATAATGATACACGTATTGACTACTTGGATATACATTTATATATAGATGTTGATCAAAGAATACAGACAAACATCTATAGAAAAGACAACTCCAGAAATTCCTTGCTCAGATCCAACAGTGCCCACCCGAGATCATTAATTAGGGGCATTCCCAAAGGACAATTCCTAAGATTAAAAAGAATATGTTCAACAGAAGAGTCCTTTTTGTTACAAGCGCAAGAACTCAAGAAAAGATTTAGGAGTCGTGGTTATGGAGAGAGGGACCTGGAAGCTGCCTTTGTTTACGCACTAAATAGTGATCGTAAAGAACTTTTGTATAAAAGCAAATGAAAAAATTATAATAATGTTGAAAGAAATTTAAATAAAATCAGCTTCATTACCGTAGCGGCTAGCCGCTAAGCTAATGAAGGGGTTAAACATGAGTACCCGGTCTATTGGGGGCAGAGGGCGTGGATGAAGGGGTAGTTGCTCTAGGGTGTGTGCTTAGGCCTGTCGGGAAGGTTGCAGGAGGAGTTAACCCCTTCGCTACCATAGCGGTGGGAACCGCTATGGTAATGAAGGGGTTAACCACTCCCGCTACCCATCCGAGAGGCCTAACCACCCACCCTTGGGCAACTACCCCCTTCACCCAATCCTTCTACCCCCAAGAAACATTAAAAAATACAACAATTATACTACCCACCTCCTCTACCCCAATAACTCCCTCTTCCCCCCCTCCCCCAACACATATAGTACAGTAATGGGCAAAATTACTATTATCCAGATATGATAATAGCGCATTTGTACGACGTGGTATATCTCACAATCCGTTTGGTTCCAGTACCATGTGAGGGCAGTCATTTTTTTAAAAAGGATGTGACATCATCCCTTAAAGATAATGTCACATTCTTTAAAACAAAATGGCTGCCATCACATGGTACTACAACCAATCGGACTGGGGATGTACCATGTGATGCCTCACGTGGTATATCCCACAATCCAATTGGTTGTAGTACCATGTGATGTCAGCCATTTTGTTTTAAGAATGTGACGAACCTTACTTAAAGATGACATCACATACTTTAAAAAAAAAAAAAGGAACCCTGTCACATGGTACAGCATCCAATCGGATTGGAGCTGTACCATCTGACACTAAAATGTGTCGTCGCAGGCCTTATATAAGGCCTGTCCCGTCTCATTTTAGCTTAAGAAGCCGACGGGACAACATCCGTCCTATGGATTTAAATGGATTACAATGGACAGATGAAGAAAGAAGAAGATAAAGAAGATGATGGATTTACCAGCTGTTGAGGATCATTGCATCGACTGTCAAGAGGTTCCTGCGGTTGCTGATGGACTCGGAATCGGATGGTGAAGACGTCAAAAGTAAGAAAAACATTGATTGTATTTATTTTCTGTGCGTATTTTTTATTCTTGTTTTTTTTAATTGTTTTTTTTATTCTGTTTTGTGGATTCTTGTTTTTTTTTAAATTGTGTTTTTATTATTCTTGTTTTTTTTGCTGCTTAGTTGTTATAATTGTGTTTTTTTTATGCTTGTTTTTTTTGGTTGCCCATTGACTGCCAATGTGTTTATCTATGCCCATTTCTTGCTATAGATAAATACAGACATGCAATGCATTTTTTTGGCAAATACTTGTTTTTAATAATGTTTTGTATTTTTGTTTCTTGTTTTTATTTAATTGTTATGTATTTGTAGGGCTTGTTTTTATTGAATTGGTGTGTTGTTTAGGTGCTTGGTTTTATTTAATTGTTGTGTTGTTTAGGTGCTAGGTTTATTTAATTGTTGTGTTGTGTAAGTGCTTTTTTTTTGGGGAGGGGCTGTATTTTTTTGTAGGTTGCCCATTGACTGCCATAGTGGCTAATCATGCCCATACTATATAGGCACGATGTACCACTGTGCCAATCAATGGGTAGAGGGTGGGGGAAGTTGCTCCAGGGAGGGTGGTTAGGCCTCCCGGGTGGCTAGTGGGGGAGGGCGGTTAACCCCTTAATTACTATAGCGGTTACTAACCGCTAGGGTGATTAAGGGGTTAGGGGCAATTAGTTTTTATTTTCATTATACTGCTGCTGCCCATGGAGGACATGGATGGGGAGGATGGTGATGAGGACGGCCTTCATCCTGGCAGGGGTAAATAGAACTTCTATTTACTTTATGCTGGCTGGATAATGTTTTATTTTGAATGGGCAAATGAGCTGTTATCTAGATGTGTAATTTTGGCCATTACAGTAATGTAATTGTTGTTGGTGGTAGAGGGAGTGCCCATTCCTTGCCATTGGGGTTATCATTGCTCCTATTGAGGGCATAATTAACCATACTGGCAATGAATGGGTGTATTGGCTAGTATTGTGTTTTAATGTTTATTGTGGGTAGCGGGGCGGGTGAAGGTGGTATTTGGCCCACGATGGGTGTTTAAGCCTACTGGGTGGGTAGCGGGAGGGGTTAACCCATGTATTACCTTAGCGGTAGTAACCGTTAAGGTAATGATGGGGTTAACTCCTCCCGCAACACCCTCCCCCCCCGCAAGGCCTGAACACCCACCATGGGCCAAATACCACCTTCACCCACACCCGCTACCCACAATAAACCAGGCACTAGTAGTTAACCCCATTCATTGCCTTAGCGGTTAGCCGCTAAGATAATGATGCAGCCTGTAAATGTAAAAATATATTGCATTGGATTGAAGCCGGGGGTCTCCGGAGCTGGTATTAATGTGTATCAGCTCTGGAGACTCCCGGCTTCAATCTGATGCAGGAGAAAAGCATCGTCTTTTCTAAGTCCCGCTCTCAAATCCCTTCTTTCCCCCCTTGGGCTGGCGAGATGAGAGCTTTGATAAGCTCACTATTTCAGAGCCCTGCTGAGATTCTCGAGGCTACTAGAATAGTGGGATTTTATAATAAGGGCGCTATTTCGCGGTTTGTCGGCTCCCCCTCAGTGTGTTTGGCCACGAGCCAGACCGCTCGGGAAAATGCACTCACCGTACGAGTTTGGCAGGTCATCGAAGCTTTCTGAATAGCAAATCTGCCAATAGAATAGGCCCCTTCATCTCTTACTCTGCAAGGCATGCATTAATACTAAGACAGCAAGTGTAGGCATTATCACTTTAACATACTGTAAGAGATGTGTGCAGAGGTACTCAATGGAGACCGTTTTTAAGGTGAAATTAAAATAAGGCTTTATTGCGCCTGTCCCTTTTAACACAGCAAAACATATGAAAACAACAAATGCCTATCCCTGTTTAAGGGTTAACTTACTTCCCCAGTCCCTTTCTCCAGGACTGGAGGGATAATCCCATTACCACCCTATTCCCCCAAATCTCAAGAGATACCTTAAAGCAGGTGGCCCTTCATGTCAGTCTCTAGTAGGTTCCTGGGTCCCCTGTGTCCAGGAATATAGGTCTTTGGGTGTCTTGATCTCAGCAGAGCCTTTCTGCTCAAGACCTTTTTCCTCTTGTCAGCACCATTGTGTACTAAGGAAAATCTCCCTTCCTGTCTCAGAGGTAGGCTTTTTCTGACACCTCTAATCAGCCAGGTGGTGTTGGTTAATTGTCTACCAGCAGTTAACCACCACACTGCTGGATTAGAGGCACATTTTTGAACAGGGATAAGTCCCCTGTTACACATACATAAACAGCACTACCATCATCATATATACACAAAGCTTCACAGTCCAGGTATATAAACAATGTAACATACATAACTCATATTCAATGGACACAGTAGAGCAGGTGTGGGCAATTATTATTATTAGCTTCGTGGGCCACATACTTAAAGTACAATCTTCATTGTCTGTAGCCATCAAGCTTACCAAAGCTCCTCTCCTCACCAACTTCTCCCTACCCTTTCTCTATTACCCCCTCACTCTCTGCTTCTCTTACATCTCTCTCTCTCTCTCTCTCTCTCTCTCTCTCTCTCTCTCTCTCTCCCTCTCCTCCTCTCCCTTCTCCCTTATTTACTTCACTTTCCTTCTCCCTTCTCTCCCTCACTCTCCTTTTGTCACTCTACTTTTCCTTCCTCCCTCAGGCCCTACCTGTGGTGCGGGCAGTATCACAGCAGCGGAAGAGGATGAGGCAACAGCGTGGCTGGAGCCCACCCAGGCCGTGATTACGGAAGTTGGGCCCGACTTTTGGTTGGTCCTAACTTCTGTGTTAGGACCGCCTGGGTCGGTTCCAGCCACGCTGATCCCTCCTCCGCCGTCGCGCTGCTCCCTCCTCCATCGTCGCGCTGCTCCCTCCTCCGTCGTCGCGCTGCTCCCTCCTCCGTCATCGCGCTGCTCCCTCCTCCGCCGTCACGCTGTTCCCTCCTCCGCCGCCGTCACGCTGCTCCCTCGTTCGCCACCGTCGCGCTCCTCCCAGCTCCTCCGCCATCGCGCTGCTCCCTCCTCCGCCATCGCGCTGCTCCCTCCTCTTCCGTCGCGCTGCTCCCTCCTCTACCTTTGCGCTGCTCCCTCCTCTGCCGTCGCGTTGCTCCCTCTGTCATCGCATTGCTCCCTCCGCCGGCGCGCTGCTTGCTTCTCCGCCGTTGCGCTGCTTCCCGCACCACAGGTAAGAGGCCGGGGAGCGGGTCTCTGTGGCGGGCTGCAGGCAACAATCCCGTGGGCGAGATGTGACCTGTGAGCCGCACTTTGCCCACTTCTGCAAGAGAGCCTTTATAAAAAGTAAACAATATATTTTTCTTGTATTGCTGCTGTACATAGAATTTTTGCAGTCACAGTTTAAGATAGGTACATTTTTTGCCAAAATTCAAACATTTTGTTTTATCCCCGCATTTGTTGGAGTTTCAACAAGCTTGCACAAATTGTTCAAAAGAAGATCGAATATTTGAAAATTTCCCCTCAAAACAAAAGAAAATGTAGAAAATGTAATAATATTGACACATTTAGCAAAAAAATTATCCCCCCCCCCCCCCCCCGAAAATGCAGGAATATTCAAAATTTCTGAAAAATGTAAAGAAGATACAAAAATAATAGAATATACAAATGTGTGTGTATACATATATACTGTATATATATTTCAAAATATTCCTGAATTTTCTATTTTTTCTGATTATTTAAAAAAAAATCTAATTTCGACACATTGGCGCCCATCTGTTGTCACATTCGCGCTCATCTCTCGTCACAGCGATGTCGCCTCAACAGAATTCTAATAGCATTTTGGCGCCCATGGCAGAGTTCAAGAAAGTAACCTGAATAACACTTTTCCTAGGCGGTGCTCTTACCACCACGTCACTCCTTCACCCCAATAAATAAGCGAAATGATAGATATCCGGAAGATGCTCACAATCCAAACTTTTATTATTAATGTGCACGTGAGGTCTCCTCCTGCACAAATGAAGTGCTGTGTGTATATATTTTGGTATTCTAATAAAAGGAAGACTCGTTTTGCTGAAGTGCTTTTTCTTACTGCCTGGATGCCCTATGGCTTGTACATGAAGACTCTTTGTTCAAATGCCCCTCTCTTAGAAATGACACAGAGAACACACTCAGTGGGGCACAATTTTGCATCCCAATGCAATTTCCAATCCTTTCTATTAGTCCATCACTTTGGCACATGGTTGGGTTCTTGGACAATCTTACACAGTTGGGTACCGCAGATAAAATGTATTTCTTGTAAGATTCCATGAATCTCAATCGTAAATTATTATAATTAACTAAATGCAGAGAAACTTGGTTAGGAATGACGCTTTGGAAATGGCAGCTCTGCATCCCTGGAATAAGAGAAATTGATTACATAATAGGGGGCTAGGAGAGGAGCAGAAAAATAACGGCTTTTATAACACTAGGGGATGCCGCTTAAAATACTTTATAGTGAATATGTCACACCACGGGCAGAATGTAAAGTTAAATCGCAAGAGAAATTACGAAAGTACAAACTGACAATCATCCACTTTAACCACTGAATGGAGCTGTAATGAAATGTAATTCTTCTTGAATTAAATAAAGGTGCCGTCCCCTACCAAAATCCACTTTAATTTAGTCACAGAATCTGAACACAATTCACTGTTACAAGTCCCACCCTACCCCTTACCCAAACAAAAATCTCAAAATATACAGCCTCACAAACTAATGGTGTTAATAGTTGATAGAGTATCAGGAATAATATTTTTTTCTACTAGAACCCCATGCTTGTCCCATCCCCAATTTTGATATATCTGAGGACTAGAATTAAAGCTCATGATAAGTCCCAGATGCCCTAAACTTCAGGCTATTTAAACTAATGTTAGGTGAATCATAACGCCTATCCACTGAAGCACATAACCTAACTGTAAGAGACGTGTGCAGAGGTACGAAATGGAGATCGTTTAAAGTGAAACTTAAATTAAGCTTTATTGTGCCTGTCCCTTTAACACAGTATAAGAAAACCTACTCCACTTTGGAGAATAGCTACACATGTAGTCCAGCCCTCTCTAACTGGGTGGTTAGCTAAGCTAATTAGCAGCCCCAAATATATATACATTAATACAGATATACAACAGTCCCATAAGAATGTCTTATCTGTTTCTTTCAGCTGTAGGGGAAGGCTTCTCTGCTGTCCTGGGTTAGCATAAGTCATAATATCTTCAAATATGTTGCATACTGTAGTATTCTGTTGCTGAGTGGAGTCCTTGTGTTTGATTTTAGTATCATGATCTTGACGCTTCTCTCCTTCATCTCCGTGTTAACCCTCTCACATCCTTCTGGTGTAATCCCTCTTTCGTCCTCTTGGTGTAATCCCTCTGTCCTCCCACTAGCTACCCTGTTAGATATTTATCCTGATAATATCCTTTTGTCAGTTCTTGCTATCTAAATATTACCGGATAATGCCAGCTTCAAACTGATAAGGAACTGCCCACGCCTCCATACAGAGAACAACCTAATATGGCGTGTCTTCTGGAAAGATCCAACCTGATGCCATAGCCTCTTCCGGTTGCATCAACTCTAACCACAGTTGTATATAGTCACTCAAATGTCACCGACAGAGCCTCACTACAGAGAACGCAGCACAGCTGCACTCCCAGTATAACTAAATACTTGTCCCACTGTAACTGAATACTCCCAGTATAACTAAATACTTGTCCCACTGTAACTGAATTTATCAGAATATACCAAGTAACCACTAGATTAATATCATATGTGATATAATATGAACTGAAAAGAAAGAATTGTCGCAAATATACTGTATACTTGGCTTTTTGTCTTCATTCTAGATTCATACATATTACAATATAATAATATCACTGAACTGGATTTCTTACATGCCCCTTGTCACGTACGCCACCCCTGTGAGAACGCGACCTGCGTACGGGACAAGGGTTAATACTCACGCTCACAAGCTGCCCCACACTTCACCTTCGCAACGCTCCCTCAAATGAGTTAACATCTCCTCTAAATCCGTCCCAATATACCACTGTTACAAACAGCACACAAGTGGGCACGTGATTTAGATACAACAAAAGAATGCCCAAGTGCACCACATGTGTGAATAGTGAAAATGTGGGATGATGGTCAAAAAAGACCTAAAAAGTGAATGGTATGATATAAATATACAGTGACCAGAGTGACTTTACAGTCACAAGTAAACAGTGCAAAAGAATAAAATAAAGATGTTGAGGTGATGTACAGCAAATAAATCACCACTAAACATGTTAAAAACTTCCCTTTGAGAAGGAGGGTCTGCTGCTATGCCGGTAATGGAGATGCCAGGACATCACCAACTGAATAGATAAAGAAAAAGAAAGCGCAAGACCCTCATAGTGTAGTATATAAAAATGAATTGAATTTATAATAAGGTGAGATATGCACGTACAAGATATATAGAACAAATAGGCATTTGGGTATAGTAACCAGTATCAGAGAGGCTGTCCCACGTCTGCTGCACAGGATCCACGGATTTTAGCGTGCACTCTCTCAGTGGCTCCTATCCTGCTTCCGTGGTGTCTCTGACAGTCGCCTCCATTTCCACTCTTCCAAGATGGCCGGTGTGTGTGTGGTGGGCTCGGTGCGGACAAACCTGCTCGGGTTGTCAGTTAATCTTCAATTACAGCACGCACTCGCAGTCGTCTGTCCTCCGTCACTGCAGGGCGGTACTCCACTAGGGGGTGCAGGGGGAAAACGTCCTCTCTGATTGGCTGTGTATCGGAGTAGCACCCGATACGTCACAGCCCACAGCTGATCGTAGCCCCGGCCAAAGGAGAGTATCCAGCGAGGCACCGCAGGGGTTTCAGCGTCTCGGTTTCGTTGATAAGAGACAGTACAATGTTAATGAGCCTTATTGGCTGTATAAAATTGTCCAGGAAAAGTCTAGGAAAAGCTCAAATTGGGCAAAAACTGTTTGTTATGCTCCTAGGATGTCTTATAACAGTCATAAAATCAGCTGATTGGCTGGACTGAAATTGGTCTCAATGTTTGCAAAATACACTTAAAAAGTCGCAATAAAACACACTAAATACATGATTTATACAAATAGTGAAAAACCTATGTTACTAACAATCTAAACATAACATTTATGTACATATTGTAGAACATTTATTGCACAATAGTGGATAGTACTAAGGAGAAAATATCATGAGCCATTTGTAAAATAAGGCCAAAATGTCCAGAAGTGGATTCTAGAGAAAGAAAGAGAACATTGGAGTGGGGAATACCCCCCAAAAAACATTAGTGTACATATACAATAATACAGTTCCAAATGTATAGTTTACAAAAGGAATGCGAAGGTTTGTAACCACAGCAAATACTAATAGGTGTGGAGCTATAGAAGGGTATAATTCTATATTATATCCATAAATCATGGATCTAGAGAAGTATGTTGTCCCTCATTTACATGGAAAAATAATTGATTTTAGATATAGAGTCCTGTGCACCCTAAAGTGCAAAAAAATCTATATATATGTATGACCCAAACATTATTTTGGAAAGACAAGTTGAAGTAGAAGGGAGTTGAACACTGGAGCACACAGCAGAACAACAGGACCAGGCAACTGACATCAGAGCATAGAATGTTACTAATGTAAGAGTGACAAAATGTCAATATCCTCATTTAAACCGAGAGGGGCCATAGACGATGGTATATATCCAATAGCTCTCTTGTCTAGCCAGCTCCCTCTCTCTATCACCACTTCTTCTATTTGGAGGTATTATTTCTAATCCCTTGTACCTGAATAAGGTATGGTCCTGACCATGGTGACTTTTAAAATGTCTGGAGACACTGTGTTTATCAAACCCGATCCTGATGTTCCGTGCGTGCTCCAGTATTCTTCTTCTGACCTGTCTCTTAGTGCGTCCTATATAAGATAGGCCACATGGGCATTATAAATAATACACCACATAGGGTGTGTTGCAAGTTATGCAATGCTTTATTTCATAAGGTTTTCTGGGACTTCTATTGGTTAGAACCTTTCTTTCAGGATGTAGTAGTCTACACGCCAAACATCCACCACATGCGAAGTTGCCCTTTGGCTTTTCAGGGAGCCACCTGAGGCTGGTAGCTCTATTCGATGGTCAATAGATATCACTAGGTGCTAACATGTTTTTGAAATGGCGAGACTTCCCAAAGATCTTTGTTTTTTTGTGATTAGAGAACCCAATATGGGGTCATTCATCAATATTCCCCAGTGTTTATTAATTATCGATTTAATCTGACTTCCTTGGGAATTAAAGTGGTTATGAAAGGAACACTCACTTCATTTACCTTCATCTGACTATCACCGATTAGAATCGAGTTATTGACAACCCCTGAGATTTCGTTCGTTGTATCCACATCTAATTCAGGATAACACTCTCACCCTTCCTTTTACGTTGGGTAAGGAGTTTTTGTCTATTCATCCCCCTCGTACTATTGAGTGCAGTGTTGAGAATGTCTTTAGAATAACCTCTATCCATAAATGTAGTATAGAGTGCTCTGGCTTGTTCTTCGAAATGGTATTATCGCTACAAGTCTTTTTCAGCCGAATAAATTGACCTAGGGGTATGTTGTCCATCCACCCTCTGTAGTGATTGCTTGAGGCCTGCAAAAAACTATTTGCATCGACCTCTTTGAAAAATGTAAGTGTGTTGACCAGCTTGTCTACTGATGCCTCTATACAAAGGTCAAGACAATCTATAGAATATTTATCCTGTTTAAATGTAAGTACCAAATTATAATCGTTTAGATTTAGATCTGTCAAGAAGTCATCGACCGACGCCTCATCGCCCTTCCTTCTCATCGTCGATGATTCTCTTCCACACCACTACGGTATCTGAAAAGGTATTGGAAGAATGGACATAATGGTGCTCCCAGCTACCCATATATAGATTGGCGTAGCTGGGAGCAAACCGCGTGCCCATTGCGGTACCACATAATTGTAGATCGAACTTATCCAGAAACAGGAAATAGTTGTGTGTCAAAATGTATGACACACTTTCAATGATTAACTCAGTGTTCGCGTCATGAAGTTCTAAATCTTCCTCAAGTAATAGTCTAATTGCTTCCAACCCTTTTAGAGGCAGGATACAGGTGTACAACGCCTGAACGTCACATGTTATCCATCTGTATTGTTCTTCCCATACAAAATCTTTCATCAAGTTAAGAACTGCCGTAGTATCTTTTATAGTGATTGTTGCCATGTGTAAAATTGGTGTCCAGCTCTCTCTCTTATACTGGCAGTAATCCTGGTAAGAGGTCAGGGTTGCCAGTAACTATCATGGAGGTTTGCCCTCAAACCCTGGTGAAGTGTCATATGTAGCAAAGGAAGTGACAGCATGCTTTGTGTCCACTGTTAGTGACATAGAGGTGGGTCTTTCTGGAGTCTATATAAGACACAGAACTGCCTAAAGTTAGTGAGTCGGTTTAAGTGTCTTGTGTCTAAGTTCTAGTTCAGTCTGGGTTCATGTCAAGGTCTGCAGCAGTTCCAGTCTGTCTGTCAGAGTGACAACCTGAATACACACTGTGTCCAGGGACCTGGCAAAGCTGGTGGTCTCCCTTAGGGGAGAGGTGGAGAGCAACTAATTAAGAGGGGAGGAACCTTCTGAATGGAGTACCTCAAAGAAATGAGCGGCTAGTGACGACCGCTATGATGGGCAGTCTGCCTGGAAAGATGTTATTAAAGATGCCCAAGTTCAAGACAACCTTCCCATGTGAGTGTGGAGTTATTCACCAGGAGGATGCACCAAGAAGGAGTTTCCCGTCAGATACTCCTCCCTGCTGCCGTAGGGATTCTGATGGGGTGGAGGCGCTGTACCAAATGTGAGTAGGACTCAGAACACTACCTCAGTCGCCTGTCATGGTGATATTCCCCATTACCAACCAGCGGGAGACTCAGGAGTCCTGTTGCCAGCAGGTGCACCACAATACACATACATGTAATTGGGAGCAGATTACACCCACAGGGGCCAATATGAGATTGGGTGGGGGTCTGACCGTTACATGAAAAACAGATCTTATCCAATAGTGCTTAAATCTAAATAGTGATCCTATAAGTGAGGATACCTTAAAATTATTCAAGTGAATACTGTGTTACATGTGATTTAAATCAATAAACCTCATAGTATTTCGTGATAATTCAAACAAAGTGAAAGTGATACAGTGCAAATAAATGAAATATATACAAACAACTTAGTCAGATGCTGCTCAACCTTTGATAGGGATTACTTTCTTAATCCACATAGTTTACCGATGTCCAAGAAGATCAGGGAGCGCAAAAACATGAAAATAGAAAATATATACAAATAGTGCAATATGTCTTGAACTGGGATTATGAAATCAAACTTCATTCATCCAATGGATTTTATGCTCACAGATTGCTCTGTGTTTAGATGTATGTAAAGGTATCTTTATGCTGCCGTTTTCTCCCATACAGAAGCGGCAGCAGCAGCATACAGTTTATGGTGGTATCTTCACCGCTTTCCAAAAGTTAATGGAAAGAGGAACAGACATAGTGTAGACTGCAACATAACTTTTATCTGCCGTTAAATGATACAAAAGTCACTCACATGGTTTCAGAATAAAATGCGTGATTTGATCATAAGATCTACGCCAGCAGTGGAGGTCCCAGAGCGGTCTCTCTGCTCGATTCACTCAGCTGATTGGCTGAGGCAGAGAACCAGGAAGTTCGGGCTGTGTTACGATCTCCGCGGCTGGTGCGCTCCGGACTGTTAAGCGCCAGCGAGCGGCTCCAGCTCGCACCTCTGTGGCCTTTTGCCCAGCTTTGGAATCCTATTACTATTTGGAGCATCATTGCATGTTGGGTGGTTTCTGTGACTACACAGTCTATATATATATATATGTTTAATGTATGTATGTTATTCGTGGATGTATAGTGAATGTGTGCACTACAGCGGAGTTGGAACCGCTTGTCTTGTTTTTTGTCATCTGTGTGGTCATTCAGACCTCTTACTAAGAATAAAATATTTTAATTACCTACATCCTGTTTTGGGAGTATTTTATTCTCAGGCTTTATATCCATTTTATTTTTGGGTTTATAGTAATTCCCGGTGTGCTTTGTGTGTATTTTCCTTTGTTTCTTGGGGTCTCCTTCCGGAAGTTCCCATTTAGGAGCGTTTTGGGGAGGTGCTCCTACACACTCAGCTGCAAGGGGATATTGACTTCAAAAGAAGACTATTGACAGCCCGAGCGCGGAAAGCTTACCGTATATGTTTTGTTGGAAGAAACCTGGTCCATTGTAATGTTTTGTTGGAAGAACGCCGGTCCATTGTATTGTTTTGTTGGAAGAAGGCCGGTCCATTGTATTGTTTTGTTGGAAGAAGGCCGGTCCATTGTATTGTTTTGTTGGACGAAGGCTGGTTGTAGACGGACGTTCACAGAGGTACACAATTGGAGACTTTATAAGGTGAAATTATAATAGGCTTTATTGTGCCTTTTCCTTTTCATCAGGAAATCATCCAAACACAGGGGGGGAACAAAGCTTCTATTCACTTGGGAGTATCTCTAGTGAAAATACCATGCAATTAATTCACAACTCCCTAAGTCAAGCAGGTCTCGCAGCCCCAAAACATATAGCATGAAATAAGCAGATATAAGCAGTCTCTTAATTATGAAAGTCTTATCTGTTTCTTGCTGTAGAGTAAGCTTCTCTGCTCTCCTGGAACCGCACCCGTGTTTGCACAGAAAATATCAGCATCCAGGTTTAGAAGTCTTATTTGGTGTCTTGCTATCAGCTATGCTGGGCAGAGCTCAAGACCGGTCAGCTCCAGAGATGTGTGTTCTCTTGGTCAGTCTCTCTTGGGAGTCTCAAGAACACTCCTCTGTCTCTCCAAAGGTCAGCTCTCATTCAGAGCTAAGGAGTCACTTCCTGTCTCAACAGAAAGGCTTTTGTAAGCAATCTAAATCAGGCAGGTGGTGTTTTATTAATTGACTACCAGCAGTTTAACCACCACACTGCTAGATTAAAGGCACATTACTTGAACAGGGATTACTCCCCTGTTACATACCTGCCCTGTTTGTGGGAAGCTCGGGCTTGCCACGGCCAAAGCCCATCCTTCCACTCTCATTCTAGATATCTCAGTGACTTGAATGAGAGTGGATGGAGGAAGAGAACCCTCAGTCCTCTTGAGATTGGAGCCCTTTCTCCAGTTTATTCGTGTCTCCTCCCTAAGGTGTTTGAGATCAGCACCCCTCAGTCGCTCGAGGAGGACTTTCTCCAAGTATAGTCTTTTTTCTACGTGCGCGGTCATGAGATTTCCCTCGCGTCGAGTGCGCGTCTTATTGTAGGCATACTGTATGGCAGCAGTTGCAGAGCGTTTAAAAACAGCCCTTTGAGTTTTCCGCTCTTGAAGCTGTCGCTCTGCCCTTTTCCCACTCAATGGGGTTGCTAGTTCAGCCCCTTTTAGATTAAGTTGCAATTCCACACCCACTTCCAGAGAATGTCCCATCTTTTCAGCTTTATCAGCTAAGGATTCTTCTGGTTTTAATTCAGCAGGTGTACCTTCTTTTGTTGCCTGCTGGGTGGCTGAAGGTTTTGCTAGTGCTTGTTTAGGTGGTTCAAATTTTGCAACCTTGTCTTTCAGATGAGCGGTATTCCCAGCTCTCACTGTACCCTTGTCTTCATGGGTTTTTGAGGCTGTGGGATACTGACGCTTAGTCAGGGTCAATACTTGTCCTTGTAGGACTGTAATCTCATCCGTGACAGATCCCTGTTTTTTGAGTGCGTCTTGCAAGTCTCTTCTCAGGGTATTTATCTGCATGCTTTGCTTTCTCTGAGCTTGCCTCCACATTTTTATTGCATTGTGAAGCACTATGAACTTCTTTGCTTGGGCCACAGTTACTTGTTTCAGTTTCTGGACCTTCTTATGCTCCCTTTTGTGCCGCGTCACCTGGGTTCTAAGCTTGGTTTTTAGCGTTGCTTTGGTGATGCTCAGGGTAGCCTTCAGTTTCTCATGCTGCTTTGCGGGGACATACTGGGTCATCAGACGTTCCTGCAGCACTTGAATTTCTTTAGCAGCCTGCAGCTTTTCTTCCTGCAGCGTTTGCTGCTTCTCCTCAGCATACTGGAGGTGTGTACGCAGACCTTGCAGTTGGTTCTGCAGTCGGTGCTCTGCTTCAAACTTTTCCTTGACTTCTTCTGTCAACTGAAAATTTTCTTCTTTCAGTTTTAAGTTGTCTCCTTTTTCAGTCTCTGTATTCTTCAGGGCTTCTTTGCAGTCCTCCTTCCATTTACGCACATCTGCTTTGAGAATGACACTCTCCTGACTTCCTTCTCTAGGTTGAGGGTCTGAAGCTCCTTCTGAGAGACTTTGAGATCTGTATCAAGATTACCAATAGTTTCTTTAGCAATGGCCAGCTCCTCAGTGAGACTGTGTAGTTCCTTTCTGGAAACTTCCAGGTCTGTGCGGCATCTGTTGGTATCATGATGTGAGGCATCAAGCTCTATACGAGAGTTGCTGGAAGACTGTCATCTGCTTCAGTGCCTCCTCATACTTCCGCTTTAGTGTAGCCACCATTTTATCAGATTGGCTCTGCTTTTCATCCATGGCGGAAATAGTAGCCTTTGCAGTATCTAGCTCAGTCTTGAGATCCTCCAGTTCCGTCTTGGCCGCAGAGTAAATTGCGAGCACAGTCTTCTGTAGCTCAGCATTAATTTCTCTCTCCCTTTCCAATTCTTCACAGAGCAGATCACAGTCATGCCTGGCATTTTTCAGGGCATCTTCAGGGTTGGCCAAGGCATCGTCACTCACTGGTTCCGGCTCCACTTCCCTGGGATGGTTGGTTGAGGGTTCCTCACTGTTGGCACCGGACAGACACTTCTTTGGGGTACACGACTTCTGCCTTGGGCCCTCTGGATATTCGGTTACCCGCGGGACGAATTCTCCATTTTCTCTAGGCTGCAGGGCAACTTGGTCCCCCTTTTCCTCCACAGGATCTGCGGACGTATCTGTTCCTTCCACAGTAAGTGAAGAACCGCTTTTCTTTTTCTGCTTTTTTGATTTGGATGACACCGTCCCTTCAGGGATATTGGGGTCTCCATCTTCATTTGAAATTTTAGCAGCTTCATTATATACGCCAGGCTTTTCTTGCAGTTGCTTTAGCTGACAGAAATATTGGGTGATCTGCTGCTCCCGCTCTGTCTCCTGTTGATCATATTCGTCATCAAAGGGAGCGGTCTTTTCTGTTCGTGCCGAGTTCAGGCACCCCTACCATTCTTGGGGTGTTTTGTGGGTGTGACTTGGTTCGGGTTCCCCATAAGAGATGTCTTCCTCTTTATTGGACTGGAAGGGCCACTCTTTCGTGGGGTAGGGTTCATTACAGGAACGCTGCATCTTGTCCTCCATTTTTAGGCTATCAGGTGTAATTTTCTTCCTGACCTCAGGAGGCGCTATTGCAGCTGTTGCCAATGTATTTGCTAGAACCCCTAATTGTGGTAGTCCTACAGATGAGCATATTTTGCTTGTAGAGGTCGTAGCTCTCACAGGCATCTCTGTAGAATTTTTCTTTCTTGGATAAGTTTTACAATATCAGCAGTACTGTGCATACATTTTCTCTCATCAGGTATTCAAGATGTGCAGTTGCTAGCTAAAAAAAAAAGTATTTTTGCTTTACACCATTTACTTGCAAGGTGTAAACTCTCCGCTTCAGCAACAGAATTTGGTTTTCTGCCTGAGTTCAGTCATTTTCAGTCTCATCTTTGGGTATTATGGCATTCACACTTCACACTTTGGGTGTCTGTTTTTGCTCCCAAGATATATATAGGCAGACTTTTTTACTTGCAGAAAAAAAACATTTTTTTGCAGTGGACTATTTCTTTCATTCCCGGCAGGGTGACTCAACATTCAGCAATTGGTTTTGAAAAACCTTTTACACAATTCAGAAATCACTTTTTCCCCTATAGGGCAATTTTACACTCCGCATTTGTTTGCTAAAAATTCCCCTGCTTCAGCACAGTCTTGTATCAATTTTCACACTTTTCTGCATATACTCCATTCACAGCTGGTAGCCCTATGCGGTGTGGCAACCTTTATTTGCAAAATCAGTACCACTCGTGGGTCACCATCTGTATTCACTGCTTCAGCGAAACTTTTGAAAACAACAAACACCTATTCCTTTTTAAGGGCTGACTCACTTCTTGAACCCTGACTATGGCTGAAAGGCAAAACCCCTATTTCAATGACCATATTACACTTTGTGATAGGCAAAATAAGGTTTAGCTACTTCAGCAGTCTCTTCTGGGTTTTTGTAAGTTTCAGTGCAGTGTGGTTTCAGTGGTGTGTATCCCTTTAATTCTGATCTCTGCTGCATGAGGTTTTTTTTTTTTTTCAGACTGTTTGTAGGCAAAAAGCATAACAAAAAAATTTCACATAAAAATCTCCGGTCCTTTTTAACTTCAAAGACACCTCTTATCCCACTTCTCACACCATATGTAGACGGATGTTCACAGAGGTACACAATTGGAGACTTTATAAGATGAAATTATAATAGGCTTTATTGTGCCTTTTCTTTTCATCAGGAAATCATCCAAACACAGGGTGGGAACAAAGCTTCTATTCACTTGAGAGTATCTCTAGTGAAAATACCATGCAATTAATTCACAACTCCCTAAGTCAAGCAGGTCTCGCAGCCCCAAAACATATAGCATGAAATAAGCAGATATAAGCAGTCTCTTAATTATGAAAGTCATCTGTTTCTTGCTGTAGAGCAGGCCTGCCCAACTCGTAAAGTGAGAAGGGCCGAACTGCTCCATGGAAAAAAAAATTGGGCCGCATGGGTTAAATCATCATCATCATCATCTCTCCTCCAGCACCTATCATCATCATCATCATCATCATCATCCTCATCATCATCCTCATCATCCTCATATCTCCCCCAGAACCCCTCACTATCAATCTTTACGATACTCCCCATCTATCTCTCATACCCCCATCTCTCCCCCTCACCCACACAATACCCCCCTCCACATCAAACACACAATACCCCCCTCCCCATCAAACACACAATACCCCCTCCACATCAAACATACAATACCCCCCTCCACATCCCCCCAGCCCATTCCATGTCAGCATCCCCCCCCCCACAAGTCAGCATCCCCCTATGTCTCTCTTCCCTCAATATGACACTCTCTCCCCCTCCCCTTAATGACACTCTTTCCCCCTCCCCTCAATATGACACTCTTTCCCCCTCCCCTCAATATGACACTCTTTCCCCCTCCCCTCAATATGACACTCTTTCCCCCCTGCAACTCACATCACTCTCTCCCCCCCCCCTGCAACTCACATCACTCTCTCCCCCCCTGCACCTCACATCACACTCTCCCCCCCCTGCACCTCACATCACACTCTTCCCCCCACCCGCACCTCACATCACACTCTCCCCCCCCCTGCACCTCACATCACTCTCTCCCCCCCAGCACCTCACATCACTCTCTCCCCCCCTTCACCTCACATCACTCTCTCCCCCCCCCTGCACCTCACATCACTCTCTCCCCCCCTGCACCTCACACCACTCCCCCCCCTGCACCTCACATCACTCCCCCCCTGCACCTCACATCACTCTCTCCCAGCCCCCCCCTCACATGTCAGCAGCCCAGCCTCCCCTCACGTCAGCAGCCCACCCCCCTCACATGTCAGCAGCCCACCCCCCTCACATGTCAGCAGCCCACCCCCCCTCACATGTCAGCAGCCCACCCCCCACCAGCCTGTTTTTCACACCCATCCCCCACCAGCCCGTTTTTCACACCCACCCCCCACCAGCCCGTTTTTCACACCCACCCCCCACCAGCCCGTTTTTACACACACACACACACACACACACACACACACACACACACACACACACACACACACACACACACACACACACACACAGGCCTGCTGTAGAGTCAGCTTCTCTTCTCTCCTGGAACCGCACCCGTGCGTGCACAGAAAATATCAGCATCCAGGTTTAGAAGTCTTATTTGGTGTCTTGCAATCAGCTATGCTGGGCAGAGCTAAAGACCGGTCAGCTCCAGAGATGTGTGTTCTCTTGGTCAGTCTCTCCTGGGAGTCTCAAGAACACTCTTCTGTCTCTCCAAAGGTCAGCTCTCATTCAGAGCTAAGGAGTCACTTCCTGTCTCAACAGAAAGGCTTTTGTAAGCAATCTAAATCAGGCAGGTGGTGTTTTATTAATTGACTACCAGCAGTTTAACCACCACACTGCTAGATTAAAGGCACATTACTTGAACAGGGATTACTCCCCTGTTGCACTGGTCCATTGTAATGTTTTTCATGCGCTTATTTCCTTTGATAAGGTGGCTTGAAAATTATGTTGGAGAAGAGATTTCTATCCGTTCAGCTCTCTACTAAATATTATTAGTTTTTAGGTGTGCACAAATATGCACTGACTTTTGTTAAACAGTAGGCTAGGTATGTAACAAGATGCATGCGAACGTAATTCCACAATGACAGTATAACACAGGCTGGAATGAAACTGGTGTGATCCTGTAGGACTATCTGCAAATAAATAGCACAACTTGTCATTTTCCCATTCACACCGTTGTTTTGGACCAGTAAATTCTTCTTTGTTCATGCCATGTGTGGACATAGAAATTAGGCCCATATACAATAAAGGGTGCTTTAAGGCACATTAGTGTGCCTTAACTCCCGTTCAAATGAAAGATAGAAAAGATGTGCTAAGCACCATTTAGAAAACGTGGGCCTTAGGGCCAGAGATGTGGGTGACCTATGGACAATTAACTTTTTTTTTTCCTGTCTCTAATTTTATTTTCTGCAATATTTTATTTTTGACATATATTGATTTTTAGGATTTAGGTTTTATGTCTTTTTTTTATTTTTCTTGTTTTCACTTACAAATTAGTAAAAGGCGGTTTTGTGTAACAGAGAATGTAATAATTGAAAGTTGTCATGTCCTTGCCCCTCTAGAAATTGACGTGGATGGTAGAAGGAGCCCATATAGCACTTTCTAATTACGCTCTATAATAAGCTTTATTAAAGGGCTCGCTAATGACGAGCCTTCCCAAGGCTTGCTCACTTTGACAGTTTTCGGAGTAGTTCAAATGTTCAGGTGTCTTATTTAATCACTCTAGGATTGCTACAAGCCCTGCTACTAATTAGTCTAACTTCTATAGAGAGTCATGACATAAAGAACCCTCCTTTGCACTTTTGTACATTTATGCTTCCATCACATGGGCTTTCCCCCCCAACAACCAATGGCTAAGGTAAGTATAAGGAACGGTAAAATATACTGTTGTCACACTGTTGTTAGTTAAGGTGCCTATTTTATCTGTTCCAAAAGATATGATTAAAAATATTCCTGCGGAGAAAATGTCAGCGCTGTGGACCTCAGCAGCGTTCAGTTAAGTGCAGACACTGTCAAACAAACTCAGCTCAGGTTATTAGGAAGTGACAAGGATGATGACGGGGGAATGTTTCTTTGGCCCATTGGCATGGACTCCCACCATGCTTCTCGCATTGTGCTGCAAGACAATGATTCTAGATACAGTACATTACAAATCCATACTTTCACTTGAAGCATAGATGGAGGGACGTTGGCTGGTAGTCGGAGGAATGGCTTTTTTTTGGGAAGGAACCAACAACTAAAAAGATTTAGAACAGCAGGGAATTAGCTAGAGGACAATATTCCTATAAATAGAAGATGTTACGGTTCAGTGACCTCCAAGGCAGCTTGAAATCCATCCTGCAGTACTGCAGCAAGAACTCAAACGTGTGTCTTTCACTAAAACCCAGTAATTCGATATAGGCATCTTTCATGCCTATGAAAGGTCAAAACAACTGATTATAATGACTGTATCATAGCAACTGAGTAAGTGATTCAACAGAGGTTCAAGTGAAAAGAGGAAACCTTTGCTGTCCTACCGGCGCAGTCCCTGTAGAGAAGATTTGCATGACTTTATGGCCTGTGACCGAAAATTATTTCATACACCATACATAGGGGGATGAGAAGCAATAATATTTTGGATCCCGTGTGACAACAGATTGTAAACTCCCCGGGACAGAAATTTCCTTTCCTCTTGTCTGACTTTGTTGCACTTATTGTATTATAATGCCTTGTACTGTATTGTCTCTTCTGTAAAGCGTGGAGTACACTGTGGGCACTATATAAATAAAGATATGCATACATACACACAGACACAGTTGAGGGCTGCTTCTCCCATAGCCTTGTCCGAAACCTCTATTCCCATTTGCTTATGGAATGTCCATTGCTACAAATAAGCAGCGACATGTTGGAATTGATACAGTGCTTCGGTTAGATTGCACGAACACGTCAAGGAGAAAGTTGTGCGATGCGTAGACAATGTCTTTCTCATAGCGGCTGCGGCATCTCAGCTACGATAATGAAGAGACGGGATGTAGCCTATTATCCCGCAAATACATTTTTCTACAAGGCTATTTGAGCCCATGAGTTTTGTTTAAAGCACAACAAGGCGTTTCAAGCCCCAGCTGCATTGGATGGGTTATATATTTTCTGATTCTTTGACATGACACAGAATCCTTTCTCCCAGCTCACAATGTGTGAATGATGAGATTTTTCTTGACAGAGGCTGACAAGGTTGGATGTTAATCCAATTCTATGGCCAACTGATCAGATATGGTAATATCCATTTCAAAAGAAGTGTGTGAGATGGCTTCCAGTATGCAATGCCCTTGAAACATTTTGACACATGTCACATTTATTTGTTTTTGCATTTTTGACATGACTATGCCATCTTGGTAAACAAAAAAACTTTTACTGCTTAAATAAAACACTTTGCACTTTGCGCCGCTTCGGTGAATATGCAATAAGACCCGTAATCATTTAATTGGTAGAGAGCCAGCAACTGTTATTCTTCTCATTTATTTATTGCATGCCAACATATTCCGTAGCGCAGTACAGTAGGGTTGGAGGATGAAAAAAAAACAATAAGTAGTAAACATACATTGTTACAGTAGGTAAGGAGGGCCCTGCCCCAAGGAGCTTACATTCTATAAGGAAGGGTAAGTGGGATCATACGGTGCAGGGGGATGAGAAGGTTGGTGGGTTTCTGATACTGTAGCTGCTTGTGAATTGAAGGAGTTGGCGTTTGGGAAGAGGTAAGTAGGATTATGCGGAGGTCGAGCTGTGAGAGCAGGATAGTGTGGAAGATGGAAATGCTTCTATATGTGTAAGGATGTGCATATATATATCTAAAGGTTCCGCGCTGTCAATCACAAAGGCAGCGCCATATTAGTCATTCTGTCAGCAAGGTCACTGTGTACAAGTTGGGCTGCGCATGCGCGAGAGAAGCGCGCGAAGGGTAACCAATCTGTGGAGACTTTGGGGGTTTGAACTCTGAACTCCGAACTGCGAGAGAGTCAGCTGAGGCTGAGAACCAATCGGGTGCGAGACTCTGTATAGAGGAACCGGATGCGTGTGGGCGGTGGGTCAGAGCAGAGAGGGAAGTGAAGGAGGAGGTTGGCGGAACCTCGTGTGCGCGAGCGGAGGGTCAGTGACCCGTCCGCTTAGGTGAAAGGTATCCCCCCGGCCCGAGGAGTATTCCCCTGTCATCGTAGGGTGCTGTTTTGTAAGGACGGCCTTAGTTGGTAGGGACATTTCCCATTAGTGTGATTTGGCTGCGGAGCTGCGGCCGCCATCTTGGATTGGATACAGACGGCGCTGCAGCAAGGAGTGACGGCGAAAGGCTGGAGCAACGCTAGGACCCTGCGTGGAGTGTGATGGTCATCGCAGTGACCGGAAGGTATCATTGTTTATAAGTGCACCTACACCGGTCACCAGGCGCTGATCCTGCCTCCCACTAACTAATTGGGCCAACTGTGCAAATCCTATGGTACCATACCTATACTGGTTATAAGACATACTCCTAGGGAGAGTGGCAGAGCCACCTATGTACAGGACATTATCCCTAATAAGGTGTGGCCGAGCCACGGTGTGTGTGTAATGTTATATGTTTATTCTGCAGATCATTTGTTCTTTATGCATGATATATAAAAGGTTGCTGTTGCATAATGCTGTTGTGATGTTCTTGCTCAGGGTATAATCTCTATCATGGGGATCCTGGGCAAGTGGAGGCGCTGCACCGCGATTAATAAAGGTATGACCCCAGGCTCCCAAATAGCGGAGGCTCAGAGCTCCTGAGGACACAGGTACATGCACCACAGTAGTTCCTTATTGCAGGCGTTCACAAAAAGGGCTACATTTGGAGGCGCTGCTGAGATCTTAGACCTGGGGTGCCCCCACATTTTTTGTCTCTATTGTGCAACCAACCCACATCATGTCGGTGCCCTCGGCGCTCGAGGTGCGCAAGTGGGCCCAACGGCGCGGGATTCCCTTGAACCGTGTTTTCGCGCTGGGCCATGTCCCCGCCATGATCTCGTTAGGCACAGTGACCGAGCAGGTCCGAAAGCTCCCTCTCCTGGACAATGCCCAAGTACAAGACCATTTTTATGACCGCGACCAGACCTGGCGCCGGATCTTGTATGCCACTGAACAAGATATATGCCCCGAGGCTTTGCCCCGTATACTGCTGCTGCCCGAGGCCCCAGGGGTGCGCTGTCCCATAGTCCAGGCGGACACCCCTGTGCCCCTGGCCACTTCCACCCCCCGGAGAGAGTATACCCCCACCGTTGGCGCCGCGACGGGAGGCCCAGACCACTCCCCTGACCGTGGCCTGCACCCTCGCTGGCCCGCAGCCCTGAGCCTAGGCTCCTCATCTACCCCGTCCGGCCTGCGGGCTGGCCTCAACCGACTTAGCCTATCAAGATTGGACGCTCACCCTGCCGTTGGGGATAGCTTACCGGGAGACACCTCTTTTCCCGCACTAGCCGCCGCTATCCACAATACCACCCAGTCGCTCCAGTACAGGAAGTTAAAGGCCTTCTCCGGTGAGAAACCCACGCCCCAAGGGGAAGTAGGGATAGAGGACTGGTTGGATCATACCGAACAGGTACTGCCTGAATGGACCTGCACGGACGCGGTCCACAGACAGCGCATCGTCGAGTGCCTACGACCCCCCGCGACCCACATGGTGCACTACTACCGTGATGACAACCCGGAAGCTGATGCAGCGGATCTCATCTACTGCCTAACCAAGGCGTATGGAGCTCCGGTGGATATGTACACTTTGATGTCAAAATTTCATGCGTTAGCCCAGAAGGAAGGGGAAATGGTATCCGATTTTCTCAGGCGACTACACCTGGATCTTTGGAATATGGTGAGGAAAGGCGTGTTGCCAAGGAAAGAAGCCAACGGACTACGTACCACTCAGTTGCTGAGGGGCCTCCTACCCCTGCACCCCGTGTCGGTGCGGGTCAGTAGCTGCATAACGCCCGGACAAGCCCTGTCATTTCACGACTTAATGGATCGGGTCCAAGCGCACGAGATGGTGTTGTTAGGGCGTGACTTAGCCACTGGGAAGAAGCCACCGCCCGTGGGTAAAGAAGCCAAGAAAGTGGACCCAAAGCCCGACGTGCCCGACCCTGGGGATCCCGATTCCGAGGATGTCCCTACCCCAGTGACACTCAGACCTCGTCCCCCGACTGGGCGAAGTCCCCCAACCAGGAGAGACGAAGCTTACCTCAGCCAAATGCAGTGTTACGCATGTGGAAAGAGGGGGCATTTACGGGCCCACTGCCCCACCTCGCGGAGGACGTCGTCCCGACCGGCGCAATCGATGCCGTGCCAACCCCTGGAGGATGAAAAGGTGTTGCCGCCCTCTCAGAGCTCCCGAATTGGCCCCGCTTCCATTGTTCGCGTAGTTATCGAAGGCATCTACGCCGCCGCATTGTTGGATACGGGTTCTCAAGTAACCATCGTATACCGGCCCTTCTACGACCAACATCTCCACCGACTGCCGTTGTTATCTGCGGATGCCCTGCGACTACGGGGATTGAGTCATGAAGATTACCCCATAGACGGAGTAGTAAAGGTGCAGTTAGATATTCTTCAGCTGAATACTGGTAAACATCACCCCATGGAAGTGGAGGCCTTAGTGTGCCCCGAACCTCAGGACCACCCCAGCGCCCCAATCATCTTGGGGACCAACGCTGACATTGTGCGCGCGGTGTTTCGCCAGTTTTTGCAAGAAGCGGGAGAAGCCCCACTGCTGGCCTTAGCGGCCTGTCCCGCCCTCCAAGAGGTCTGCGGTAGAATTGCGGCTGAAGAAGAGTATGGCGTCCTTTACAGTCAAGAATGGGGACTGACTCAAATTCCCCCGGGGGAAGGACGAATGATGGTCGCCGCTTGTCACTACCCCCGACGACGGTTGGAGGATCAACTCTTCACCGTGGAAAGTATGGCCCAGGACGAACAACGCTTGGGATACAAAGTACTAGCCTCTGTCAAGGAATGGCCCGGGAAGATTCCGAGGCGCACCTGGGTGTACGTGCAGAATATATCCCCGTACCCCATGACTATCGACAGGCGGCAGACGCTGGGAAGGATATACCCTGTAACTCCTGAGGAGAAGGTTTCGACGGGACCCTCTAGGTGCCCACCTACTACCGTCGAGTCAGTGTTGGAATTTGACTTCGGCGACTCGCCACTCCCGGATGTATGGAGGAAGAGGCTGCTGAACGAGCTACACGACCGAAGGAGTGTGTTCTCCACTGGTGATATGGACGTGGGTTGCAGTCGCAGCGCCCACCATACCATCCGAATGAGCGACGCTACCCCCTTCCGGGAGCGCTCCCGCCGGCTTGCCCCCAGGGATGTTGACGAAGTGAGGGGATTAATCGACGAGATGAAAACGGCTGGCATCGTGCAGGAATCTCGGAGCCCTTACGCCTCACCCATTGTGGTAGTCCGCAAGAAGAACGGGACGGTCCGTTTATGTGTGGATTACAGAACTCTGAATACCCGTACTATTCCCGATCAGTACACACTGCCCCGAATCGAGGACCTCCTGAACGCTCTGATGGGAAGCAAATGGTTCAGTGTGCTCGACCTCAGGTCCGGATATTATCAAGTGCCCATGGGCCAGGAAGACCAAGAAAAAACGGCCTTCATCTGTCCATTAGGGTTTTACCAATTTACCCGCATGCCACAAGGGATCTGCGGTGCCCCGGCCACGTTCCAGAGACTAATGGAAAAAACCCTCGGAGATCTTAACCCGCGAGAGTGCTTAGTGTACCTGGACGACATTATCGTGTTCGGGCGGACTCTAGAGGAGCACTCCGAGAGACTGATGAAGGTGCTGGATAGACTTCAGGGGGAGGGTCTCAAACTGTCGCTGGACAAATGCAAATTCTGTCGGTCCTCTGTGACGTATGTGGGCCATATTGTATCGGCTGATGGGGTATCCACCGACCCAGGGAAGATAGAGGCGGTGGTGAATTGGCCTAGACCTCAAAATGTTCAAGAGTTGCGGTCCTTCTTGGGGTTTTGTGGCTATTATCGGCGGTTCGTAGAGAGCTATTCCAGCAAGGCCAAGCGACTGAATGATCTTCTAAAGGTGTATCCGGGAGAAACCGGGAGAAAAGGAATCTCGGCGCAGACACCCTTTGGGAAGACATGGACTCCAGAATGTGAACAAGCCTTCAAGAACTTAAAGACCAGCCTCACTCGGGCTCCCGTCTTGGCCTACGCGGACCCCGACAGAGACTATGTTCTACATGTCGATGCTAGCCTTAGCGGATTAGGAGCGGTTTTGCATCAGAAGTATGAGACCGGGCTGCGTCCGGTGGCCTATGCGAGCCGAAGCTTAACCCCTAGCGAGCAGAATTACCCGGTCCATAAACTGGAATTCTTGGTGCTAAAATGGGCTGTGGTAGATAAGCTGCATGACTACCTATATGGGGTACAGTTCGAAGTACGCACGGATAACAATCCCATGACCTATATCAATACGTCTGCCAAATTGGACGCCACAGGACATCGGTGGTTAGCTGCTCTAGCCAATTACAGGTTCAACCTTAAATACAAACCTGGACCCACCAACATAGGTGCCGACGCCCTGTCTCGTCGACCTGGCCTTCAATCCACCCCTGATGAGGAAGTTTGGGAAGAGATACCGGGTCCCGGGATTCGTGCCCTCTGCTCCGTGGCTGCGGTAGTCGACGACCACGTGGCATTCTCGGAATTACGGGTCGTTGACTCGTTGGGATGCCATTCGCGGGCTATTCCTCGGGCCTATCAGGGTCGAGAAGGGATGAATATCACTGACGATAATATCATCTCGTGGAGGGATCTAGTGCATTATCAAACACAAGACCCCATAGTGGAGCTAGCACGTCAAGCGGTACAACAAGATAACCCTTCTATACTGAAGCGAGCCCCCAAAGACTTGGTGAAACTCCTGTCAAATGAGTTTGGGAAGTTCGAAATGGACAATTGTTTGTTATATCGGGTGATACCTTATCACAACCATCCCGATCGGCGTCAGCTGTTTTTGCCGGAACGTTTGAGAACCCTAGTCCTCCGGGCCCTTCACGATGACCATGGTCACCTGGGCATTGACAAGACATTTGGGCTACTACAGGATAGGTTCTATTGGCCGAGAATGAGGGAGTCCGTGGAGCAACATTGTCGGAGGTGTAATCGCTGTTTACAAAGAAAGACACTGCCCACCAGGGCGGCTCCTATGGCACACTTGAAAAGCTCGGGTCCAATGGATTTGGTGTGTATGGATTTTCTCTGTATCGAGCCCGACAATCGGGGAGTTAGTAATGTTCTAGTGATCACTGACCACTATACTAGGTATGCCCAAGCGTTCCCTACGAAAGACCAGAAGGCCGTAACGGGGGCCCGAGTACTATGGGAGAAATATTTCATTCACTATGGGTTGCCGAATCGTCTTCACTCTGATCAGGGCAGAGACTTTGAGAGTACACTGATACGGGAGTTGCTCACACTACTGAACATTGCCAAGTCGCGTACTACCCCGTACCACCCCGAAGGGGATGCTTTGCCTGAACGGTTCAATCGCACTTTGTTAGATATGTTAGGAACTCTGACGAGCCCGCAAAAGACGGAGTGGAGTAAACACGTCGAGGCATTGGTACATGCGTATAATTGTACCCGACATGAGTCCACTGGGTATACCCCGTATTTTTTGATGTTCGGAAGAGAAGCCCGGTTACCGGTGGATGTGCGCCTGCGGATATCTACCGATGGGGTATCCAATAGGACGCATTTCCGATATGTCCAGCGACTAAGGGACAGTTTACAGTTGGCCTATAAATTGGCTGAACGGACGACTGCGCAACTGAATGCGGGAAATAAAAGGCGCTACGATCACAAAGTACGTCATAAGGAAATTCACCCCGGAGATGTGGTCCTCTTACGCAACTTAGGTGTTCCTGGGAAGCATAAATTGGCAGACCGGTGGCGGGAGGGTGTGTATGAGGTGGAGTCACAAATGCCTGGTCTTCCTGTGTACCGGATCAAGGATTCTGAAGGCCGCGTAAAAGTGTGGCATAGGAATCATCTGCTTCCCATACCTCGAGTAGGGACGGATGAATTGGAAGTCCCAGCCACGCCCATAGATGGAGGAGTTGAACACACAGAGGATGGCCCAGAGACTGTAAAAATTGCCACCTCTGAGGATCCAATGGAAGGAACCTCTCAAAGGGGCCTTCCGGCCGCGGAGGCATCTCCCGAAGGAGCCACGGGTAAAGAGCCTCTTGGCCCGAACATTGACCCTTTGACTCCCGCGAGTCAGCCCCTAGATCCTCAAAGTCCATGTTTCACACCCCAAAGAGACAGTACTAATGTTGGAAACCCCTCAAGGGTAGAGATGGAAGCACAAATTGAGACTGGATACTCTGCAGAAGAAGCAGAGGAGAATCAACCCCGGCGAAGTCAAAGAGCCTGTCAGCCTCCCATGCGAATGGCATATGATCAATTTGGGGCACCCCATTATGAGGCTCAGCAGTGGGCTCGGCATAGGATGCAAGCTATGATGGTACTGATTAACGGAATGTGTAATCTGATCTAGGACTGAGAGGGTTGTGTAAATAGTTAGATATATATGTGGTTTATGTAGTCCAGCGGGGACGTTGGATTCTGGAGAGGGGAGAATGTAAGGATGTGCATATATATATCTAAAGGTTCCGCGCTGTCAATCACAAAGGCAGCGCCATATTAGTCATTCTGTCAGCAAGGTCACTGTGTACAAGTTGGGCTGCGCATGCGCGAGAGAAGCGCGCGAAGGGTAACCAATCTGTGGAGACTTTGGGGGTTTGAACTCTGAACTCCGAACTGCGAGAGAGTCAGCTGAGGCTGAGAACCAATCGGGTGCGAGACTCTGTATAGAGGAACCGGATGCGTGTGGGCGGTGGGTCAGAGCAGAGAGGGAGGTGAAGGAGGAGGTTGGCGGAACCTCGTGTGCGCGAGCGGAGGGTCAGTGACCCGTCCGCTTAGGTGAAAGGTATCCCCCCGGCCCGAGGAGTATTCCCCTGTCATCGTAGGGTGCTGTTTTGTAAGGACGGCCTTAGTTGGTAGGGACATTTCCCATTAGTGTGATTTGGCTGCGGAGCTGCGGCCGCCATCTTGGATTGGATACAGACGGCGCTGCAGCAAGGAGTGACGGCGAAAGGCTGGAGCAACGCTAGGACCCTGCGTGGAGTGTGATGGTCATCGCAGTGACCGGAAGGTATCATTGTTTATAAGTGCACCTACACCGGTCACCAGGCGCTGATCCCGCCTCCCACTAACTAATTGGGCCAACTGTGCAAATCCTATGGTACCATACCTATACTGGTTATAAGACATACTCCTAGGGAGAGTGGCAGAGCCACCTATGTACAGGACATTATCCCTAATAAGGTGTGGCCGAGCCACGGTGTGTGTGTGTAATGTTATATGTTTATTCTGCAGATCATTTGTTCTTTATGCATGATATATAAAAGGTTGCTGTTGCATAATGCTGTTGTGATGTTCTTGCTCAGGGTATAATCTCTATCATGGGGATCCTGGGCAAGTGGAGGCGCTGCACCGCGATTAATAAAGGTATGACCCCAGGCTCCCAAATAGCGGAGGCTCAGAGCTCCTGAGGACACAGGTACATGCACCACAGTAGTTCCTTATTGCAGGCGTTCACAAAAAGGGCTACATATGCATCTGGAATACGTGACCCACCCCAATAATCGAGCAGCTGCAACAGCGGCATACAGCAGAAAACGGCGACACCCTTTGGCTGCTCTTCGGCTGATGCCAAAGGCTGTCCCTTTGGGGTGACTCGTGTGTTATGTCCCAGAGATTCTTTATAAGTATATATTTAACTCTATATAAGTATAGAAAGAAGCATTGCAGACTCTGGTAGTAAAGGGAAAGTTATTATACCCCCGTTAGTTCTGCACCAACATGTGTTATGAGCAGGGTTCCCACCTTCTATTGAAGGCTAACCGGAGATAAAAAATGTTTACATTGATCTTTTCTTATATATTTATTTCTCTTACTTTGGCGGCATCTCCCGGCGTCCTCCGGCATCTCCCCCTGCAAATCTCAAAACACGGCTGCGCAACATCAAATGGTGCCGCGGTGCCATGACAACGGGACGCGACGTGACATCACAGCGTCACTCGGCATCAAGTTGCCATGACAATGGGACGCCTTATGGCACGAGGCGCGCCACGTTGTCATGACAACGTGACATCGTTTGACGTTGTGACGTCACGGAGCGTCCCACTGTTATGGCAACGGGCATCATGTGATGCCGTGACATCACGTAGCATCCTGTTGTCATGATAATGCGGCACCATTTTAATCACACAGCCATGTTTTAACTTAATTTACAGGGGGAGATGCCGGGAGGATGCATCCGCCACCCGGAGATTTACCAGGTAAACCCGTAGCCCAGAGATACGTGGCCGAAACCCGTAGCCTCCGGGTCAAACCCGAAGTGGTGGCAACGCTGGTTATGAGCAGTAGACTTGATGTTTCTTCTGGTCAACATTTTTGTTGGACTAACTAAGGCTCTTTTCCCCCGTATTCAATATGGGGGCAAGATACCAACTTCTGTTCACCAGAATAGACGTGAATACATTGTTATCTGCGTGTTAACCCACTTCTCACAGTGTTAAACAAGAGCCTAAGGACCATATTTACCAAGTGGTGTTTCTGCCTATAAGACCAAAAGATGCCTTTTATTGGACCAACAAGTAGTTGAGCTGTTACAAGCTTTCGAACCTCTCGGGGTCCTTCATCGGGTATGGCAGAAATACAGAGACACAATATTATATAGAGTGTATGTCACAGGAATATCTGCTTACAACGGATGTTGAGACGAAGTGGGAAATAAGATAAATTAGAAACATGTAGCTTGGTGTGAATATTAACAGTAGGGACATGAAAGGCTTCACTCTATTGAAATGCAAAAGCGTCCTGGACAGTATGAATAACATAGAGGCATCTTCAATGCTAATTATTTGCAGACTTTTCACTGCAGTGTTTTGTTCACTCTGTCCCCTACCTTCCTTTAATTGGTGTCTGGTTAGTGTGACGGTGCTCGTCTCAAATCAGGAGGCGGACCCGCAGGGCTGAGGTAGGGAGACAAATAAACCGACCACAACCCAGGGACACAGTCCTGTTAGAGTATCCGTAGTCGGTGTGGAAGCAGGGGTCAGGGCTGGCGGCAGTGGTACAAAGTCCTGGGGACAGGCAGAGAGAGGTCAGGGCTGGCGGCAGTGGTGCAAAGTCCTGGGGACAGGCAGAGAGAGGTCAGGGCTGGCGGCAGTGGTGCAAAGTCCTGGGGACAGGCAGAGAGAGGTCAGGGCTGGCGGCAGAGCTGCAAAGTCCTGGGGACAGGCAGAGAGAGGTCAGGGCTGGCGGCAGTGGTGCAAAGTCCTGGGGACAGGCAGAGAGAGGTCAGGGCTGGCGGCAGAGGTGCAAAGTTGAGTAGGTAAGCGGAGGTCAGGGCAGGCGGAAGGCAGCGAGGTCGGGGTCACGGTCCGGGGTCAGCAACAGGAATTAAAAACAGGCAAGAGGGTAAGGCGTAACTGCAAAGACCGACAGGAGCTGCAAACACACAGAACTTTGCTCGCCGACTCCCTATGGTAACTGCAGCCTTAGGCTGCGCTCATAGCGCCGGCGACAGCGACTCCGCGTCAAAACAAATGCATTGCCGCTGTCGCGTGCGCTTATAGTAAGCGCGACGGAGCGACGGCTTGGTCGCGATCGCTGGAAGTTATCTCTATTTGATTTTTCCAGCGACCGCAGCCTGACGTCGCGTCGCCGGTACTATAAGCGCAGCCTTATAAAGCAGGCTGCCAGTACCCAAAATGGCCACGGAGAGCAGAAAGGGCAGAAGAGACAGAAAACCTGGACCGTAGTGAAAACCCGGCACGGATCAAGCAGAATCCTTACAGTTAGTAACCTTTCCCCAACTTGGACTCCGTTAAACTAAAGAGCCCCCCTAAAGGGCAAAACACTTGCCAGTAGACAGTTGAATTGACTTTTTTTTAACATCTCCACCCAGAGGACATCTGGGTGGTGAAGCAGGTTCAATCCATGGGGAATCCTCATCAAGGGACTTCACAGGCTAAAAATGAAACTCTTCACAGATTCTTTGTCCAACACCCCATCTGATTTTATTGTTGATTCCAGGCACTGATAATACAGGGACATGCTTCCTAGCTGGAAAAGCCCTGAGGATTAAATGTTTACACTGAGGAGCGGTGACTGTTAGCAGACATAACCGCCCCCGTTAACGATATGCGCTGTGTTATTACTGGTGTGTTATTTAACAATAGCGCCATTGAAAACAATGGTTAAGGAGATAACGCACGCGCTATTCCATGTGCTATTTGGGTTGTTATTTCACATTAGCGGGGGTAATAATATCTCCCACATCTATATTTGTTCTTCTTCTCATTCTGTCTGGTTTAAAAACTGGAGTTATTGCCTCACCCCAACAAGTGGCAAAAAAAAAAAAAAGTTGAGAATCTTTGAAGGTTTAATAATCTTTAGAGGTTATTGACTGAAGCTGCAAAACTGGCACAGCAGGTTTCACCAGATTTATCGATGCAAAACTTCAGATCATTTCAACTTCTTCTTTTCCGCAGTTCTGCAGAGAGGGCAGTTTACTAATAAATACATCCCTTTATTTCCTGGTATGGATGGCATTTAAAAGAGATAAGCCAAAGTCTTTCATGGGGCACATCGGTCTCCTCCGGGGAACCTTGTTTTCTAAAATGTCTTAACAGTTTATCCCATGGGCGGCCAACTCCAGTTCTCAAGAGCTACCAACAGATCAGGTTTTCAGGATATCCCTGCTTCAGCACAGGTGGTGCAGTCTTCGACTGAGCCACTGATTGAGCCACCTGTGCTGAAGCGGGGACATCCCGAAAACCTGACCTGTTGATAGCTTGTGAGGACTGGACTTGGCTACCCCGGGTTTATCCTGTATCAAGCATTACTTTTAATAATTGGAAATGTTCAATAAGATGAAAGTTTGAGAACAAATTGACAATATGAAAATTAGTAAGTGCTCTCCCATTGCTGCGCAGTCATTATTGAGCTATCGGTATTGATTATTCAACAAAAGTGCTTTTCCATGCTGGCTTTCTGAGTCTGTGCGGGGAACTGTTGACGGGGAGAACTCTGCAGTAATGGAACACTTCCCGGGAGAGGCTAAAACAAGGGGGATTATTCATGACATTGCGACAGTGCTGAAGTCAATGGGTGTTTCTATACAATAGTCCCCCCGGATGGCCCTATCCAGTTCAATTAATAATCCCCCTATTAAATCTGTTTTATTATGGAATGGAAACAACTCCTATATGGAATATTGTCGTTTAAGAAATCTGTGTCTGTGCTATTGAAAAAGTGTCTGGAACCCTAATATACGAAGATGTAATTTATACCAAGACAACAATTAAAAAAAAATCAGCTTTAAATAAATAAATGTGGTAGAAAAGGCATTTATCCATTCCAATCCAGCCATCATTTTATAATAACTATATAGAGATGATGGAGTTCCTAGTAGAGGAGCTAGAAGTTAAACCCAATATCCCTGGTTTAAGATATAAGCTGAATGGGTCCTAGATAATAGATTGGTAGTACAGCAGGGCCCCGCTTCTCTGCGCTCCGTTATCCGGCGTTCCGCTTATATGGCGGCACCGAGAAGGGGGCCGCCATCTTGGATTTCCATTCGCGCATGCGCAGAACGGGCGGGTGCGCCCGGCACGCATGCGCAGACCATAGGTTGCGCGCGCATACCATAGGTTGCACATG
This sequence comes from Ascaphus truei, assembly GCF_040206685.1. Taxonomy (NCBI): domain Eukaryota; kingdom Metazoa; phylum Chordata; class Amphibia; order Anura; family Ascaphidae; genus Ascaphus; species Ascaphus truei. The sequence continues at coordinate 32,723,364 of NC_134493.1, read as the reverse complement.
CGCAGAATGGCAAAAATGCCGGTTTGCACATGCGCAGAAGTGAAAATAGCCGGATCCGCTTTCCGGCGATTTTCACTATACGGCGGGCCTCTGGAACGGAACCCGCCGTATACCAGGGGCCCTGCTGTATATATATACAGGTATTTGTATTTACAGTTAGGTCTGGAAATAATTGGACACTGATACAAGTTTTGTTATTTCGGCTGTGTACCAAAATAAATTCAAGTTACAGTTATATAATGGGCTTAAAGTGCAGTCTATCAGCTTTAATTTGAGGGTATTCACATCCAAATTGGAGAAAGGGTTTAGGAATTACATCTCTTTAATATGTAGCCCCCTCTTTTTCAAGGGACCAAAAGTAATTGGACAATTGACTCAAAAGCTGTTTCATGGACAGGTGTGGGCTATTCCTTCATTATTTCATCATCAATTAAGCAGGTAAAAGGTCTGGAGTTGATTCCAGGTGAGCATTCACATTTGGAAGCTGTTGCTGTGAACCCATAACATGCGGTCAAAGGAGCTCTCAATGCAAGTGAAACAGCGCATACTTAGGGTGCAAAAAATAAGAAAATCCATCAGAGAGATAGCAGGAACATTAGGAGTGGCCAAATCAACAGTTTGGTACATTCTGAGAAAAAAAGAATGCACTGGTGAGCTCTGCAACACAAAAAGGCCTGGACGTCCACGGAAGACAACAGTGGTGGATGATCGTAGGATCCTTTCCATGGTAAAGAAAAACTCCTTCACAACATCCAGCCAAGTGAAGAACACTCTCCAGGAGGTAGGGAAATCATTATCCAAGTCTACCATAAAGAGAAGACTTCACGAGAGCAAATACAGAGGGTTGACCACAAGGTGCAAACCATTCATAAGCCTCGAGAATAGAAAGGCCAGATAAGACTTTGCCAAACAATATCTAAAAAAGCCAGCCCAATTCTGGAACAGCATTCTTTGGACAGATGAAACTAAGATCAACCTGTACCAGAATGATGGGAAGAAAAAAGTACGGAGAAGGCTTGGAACGGCTCATGATCCAAAGCATACCACATCATCTGTAAAACACGGTGGCGGCAGTGTGATGGCATGGGCATGCATGGCTTACAATTGAACTGGGTCACTAGTGTTTATTGATGATGTGACAGACGACAGAAGCAGCCGGATGAATTCTGAAGTTTATAGGGATATATTGTCTGCTCAGATTCAACCAAATTCAGCGAAGTTGATGGGACGACGCTTCACTTTACAGATGGACAATGACCCAAAACATACTGCAAAAGCAACACAGGAGTTTTTTAAGGCAAAGAAGTGGAATATTCTGCAATGGCCGAGTCAATCACCTGATCTCAACCTGATTGAGCATGCATTTCACTTGCTGAAGACAAAACTTAAGGCAGAAAGACCCACGAACAATCAACAACTGAAGCTGCAGTATAGGCCTGGCAAAGCATCACAAAGGAGGAAACCCAGCGTTTGGTGATGTCCATGCGTTCCAGACTTCAAGCAGTCATTGCTTGCAAAGGATTCTCGACAAAGTATCAAAAATGAACATTTTATTTATGATTGTGTTAGTTTGTCCAATTACATTTGAGCCCCTGAAATAAGGGGACTGTGTATGGAAATGGTAGCAATTCCTAAACGTTTCATACGATATTTTTGTTCAACCCCTTGAATTAAAGCTGAAAGTCTGCACTTCTATTGCATCTCGGTTGTTTCATTTCAAATTCATTGTGGTGGCGTACAGAGCCAAAATTCTGAAAATTGTGTCAATGTTCAATTATTTCCGGACCTAACTGTATATAGGGCCAGCCTATTACATGGTGCTTCACAGCAGTAATAGATTCAATATGATAATAGGAGACATCGGATGCACTGACTTTGGCCCCTTGCAGATGCACTTACCCACCCTCCTCCTGTCTCTGTAAATTCTCCCTAATTACAACTTAGATTGTAAGCTCTTCGGGGCAGGGACTCCCTTTTCCTATTGTTACTTTAATTTCTGAAGCTCTTATTCTCATTATGTTCTTTTGGTCTTAAAGTGACGTTTTTTTAAATGTTTAGTGTCACTAATGGAGAAATAAACCGCTGAAGGTTGAGGGCTGAGTGCCCGTGTGTGTATACACGTGTTTGTCCCCCTTTTCTACAAATCAAACCCTAGAAGACTGTGTCGCAAAGAGCCTGGGCAAACAGCATAAAGGGAGCTGTTTGTCACAATACATACATATATATCTATATATCTATATATAGATATATAAATATATATAAATATATATATATATATATATATATATATATATATATATATATATATATGCTATACGATACCGTGTAAGCAGATATCTGAGGCAGCACTCCAGTAGATAGTAAAAAAAAGGTATTTAATGTGACATATAAACCAACGTTTCGGTCCTCCACACGGGACCTTTCTCAGATAATGAGAAAGGTCCCGTGTGGAGGACCGAAACGTTGGTTTATATGTCACATTAAATACCTTTTTTTTGACTATCTACTGGAGTGCTGCCTCAGATATCTGCTTACACGGTATCGTATAGCCTATTTGATTTATATAGGATTAGCACCCACCTATATCTACCTGACGGAGTGCCTTGTTCTCATTTATTCACTATATATATATATATATATATATACATACATACCTATATATATATATACACACACATGCATACATAATGGGTATAAGGGCTTTAAATATAAAAGTAAACCTTAGAAAATTATTCCCTGTCCTGAAGAGCTTACAATCTGAGTAGTCTGTCAACCTGTGAATATTGGGTCCCCATAAGTGTGACGGTACTGGTTGGTTCTGTTTATAATTGTTCCCCTCCCCCCCCACCCCCCGCCCGTATTATTTAGAAAATAAAGATAGTCACTTATTTTTGAAGAACAGCTCCTGTTTACTGTACATATATAACAATATTCTAGAAAGTTTAAAATAAACTGTGGCCCAAAAGTTAATGTCCCCCATTTAAAACCTTTTCGAGCTCCGTGGCGACACCGACGCTGTGCAAATGGTGTGTGTATTTCTGCAGTCACGCAGTAAAGCTGCACCATGAGCGGGTTCCTGGGAAATAACATTCCATTCTCTTTCCACAACAATGTTTTTCACAGGGAGGACACAGGAGATTTTTTTGATAGAATGAGAAGTGTACTTAAAAAGCAAGAGAGCATGCAGCGGCATTGGAGGACAGAGGTACAGTATGTTCCACTCATTGTACCATTAATATTGCTGAATTCTTACATGCTAAGAACTATGGGCTCACGTCATCAGAAAGTGAAGTGCTTTAATGATAAAGGAAACAGTGGGAGAGAGGAATTCATGCAGTGAAGTGCTTAGAATATACCAGGTGTACGGTGATGAGAGAGCCACAATAGGAACACATTTAGTGTGACCACTGACCACAGAAGCAGCTGGGTAGGTGACCGCAATGAGTTTAAAGGTCCAGTTCAACCAAAGGCACTGACATGGGATTTAGGTGCATGTTGGCTAAGCGTGCATTTCCATAAGGCACAGGAAAACACCATACAGCCCGTTTTGATGGTTGGCCTTGTACTGGTTTCCAGGGACCATCACACAACCCAAAAGGTCAATGTTAACAAAACCTGCAATGATGTCACTGTCTTACTTCCACAGGATTACTGTTTTTAGATCCATTATTGCATTTTTCACACGTAAAGAGCACAGATAACACAATTTACATACTGTACTGTAACTGTGAATGCAGCATTCATATCCATTTCTTGCTGCTTTTGTTAATGTATTTTTTATGCAAATCCTACACAATGCAACCCTAGCTCATCAAAACAGCCATAAAAAGACATCACAACATGGGGACAAGTGACCCTACAAGAACAGTTTATTTACATTGAATTATTTCACATATATATTATTCTCTTTGTGATTCGATGGCTAAAAGCTCTGATTTAAGGAAAGTGTTTGTATAATGGATTACCTTGAAATCATTTGACCTCATTTCACTTGAAATTATGTTCATAAGAAAAATGAAAGTGGTTACGAATTCATTGTGAAGATTTGTATTTTTTTTGCAGGGTGTTTTAAATAACAGCGCCCCACCTCCTCCTGAGAATGTTGGGGAGACCAAGGTGGGAGACAAGCTCATCCTGAGCAAAAGAGAGGTAACACGAAAAAGTCACTTTTTGTTAAACATAGTATTGATATTCACTAAATGCATTCAACATAATAACCTAATTTGTATAGCACCGGGGTAGCCAACTCCAGTCTTCAACAGCCACCAACAGGTCAGGTTTTATGTATATCCCTGCTTCAGCACAGGTGGCTCAATCAGAAGGTGGCTCAGTCGAAGAATCCATCACCTGTGCTGAAGCAGAGATATCCTTAAAACCTGACCTGTTGGTGGCCCGTGAGATCTGGAATTGGCCCACCCCTGGTCTAGTAGAATAGTCAAATAAATTCTACTAAAACGTTTTGACTTTTTGTTTTGGCGTATTAACTTTTTTCAACGTATAAATGTAAAAAAAATATGAAAGCCGTCCGCATTATATTTCATTAATCTATAAAAATGTGGACCCGTGGCTGTTCCTGTTGGGCAGGCGGGTCGGGGGGCTCTCGAACGCTTCACACAAGTTGATCACACATTTGGCAACTGCCACCAGGTGCGAGATCGCAGCATTATGGAAGCAACCAGATATTCCAATTATTCCCAAGATCAGGAACAGAATTTGGTTTGTTTGCCGGATGGAACAGTTGACAAGTTTGGTTAACGACACCGGTTCCAATTTTCTAAAAGTCTGGGACCCTTGGCTGGCACAGACGGACATCCCGGGAGTAGATAGTACCACAATACCGCAATGATAGTTAAAAAATGCGTTCTCCGGTGACCAAATGGATCCATGATCACATAGAGACAGCAGGACGAGAGAGTGGGTGGGAACCCTAAAGGCGCGAGACGCCCAAAGAGGGAGCATTCAGGAGGATAATAGACACCTGGAGACAGATATACGCATACATAAGCAGCTTGATCTTCTGAGGATCCACGGCTACCGATCCCTCCACGCACCCCCCCCCCCCTTTCCCTTTCTTACCCTCTGGTCACGTCTCCCTGTTTGTCCTGTGTGCCTGGTGTGTCAACTGTATGGAATAAGGTTAAAAAAGAGGTGATGATATTGATGCCATTGGGTTGTGTTACCATGTATGTAAAATTTCACCTAATAAAACCAAAGTTAAAAAAAAAAAAAAATGTTAGTTTCTGACAGTTTTATTTATTTTCCCATTCTATGGTTATTAGTGTGCATAAAACAGCATGTAGAAAAAAGTCATGCTCTCCGGAACTAAAATTTACTGATGAACCATTTACACCATGAAGTTTGTCCATGCATTGTATATGAGGACTTGGAAGACCTCTCTAGCAGGAAGAGGATATTAAAATGTGACTCTCTCTATTCACCATCAATGCAAATGATTGAACCGTATCTCTTTTAAAGATGGAAATGCTGTACGAAGAAATGATCTATACTTTGGTGTACATGGCTGGGGTGGTATCATCTGAACACGTTGCTAGTGAAGAAGAGCTCTATGATTATCTGCAGAAGGTATGCCAACAAGATCAATGGATGTCTTTAGTCCATTGAACACGTAAAGCTGTCTTATTTGGAAAGTTTCTTGTGATATTTTATATAGGGTAACAGAGGAGCGAGAGGGAGGAGGGGGTATGATACCTTTTATTGGACCAACATGTAGTTGATCTGTTACAAGCTTTCCAACCTCTCAGGGTCCTTGATTGGGTAGGACCATGACAGGTTGGAAAGCTTGTAACATTTCAACTACTTGTTGGTGCAATAAAAGGTATCATACCCCCTCCTCCCTCTCGCTCCTCTGTTACTACATGGAAGAAAGGACCACCACGGACCCTCACCCTTCTGTGCTTTATATAGAGCGAGATTATTGTTGCCTTATTACTGCTGTCTGACTCAGCATCCCAAGCAACTGGTTCGAAATCCCTAAGACTGAACTTGATTGTCCATCTCTATACCATACTATATTTGTACCCTTTCATTATTTTTATAGGTTAATTGATGTGCTAAGAAGTTTTGTTACATTATAGCTGTGTGTTTAAGGACAAGCAACAGACATAGAAATATTGCTGCTTCTTGTTCTCGGATGCCTCTCACATACTCCATGTGTCTTATTGTACATTTTCTTTGGCGGTTGGCGTTACACTGGGGTAAAAACAAAACATGTGTTATTCACCATAATAGAGGCCGTGGCTGCATGTGTTTTGAAGTTCTCTGAAACTAATGAGCATGCATACGAGGAGCCTGCTGGCAAACAGACATGTAACCGGTATCTACCGTAATTTACATATGGTCTTATCACACTTCTTTATAGGTGATAGTATTTCTTCTTTATTATCAGCTGGGGACGGTTTTTGAAGCATGGCTAGGACTTCCACTCCACCATTTAAATCGGCATAACTAGTGGAATCCTCAGTAACCACACTTTGCAGAAAGACTTTCTTCTTTTTTTTTTAAATTCATTTTATTAAAAAGTCTTTGTTCTGAGACTACTTTCTGAAAAGTGCGGCTACTGAAGATTTCACTTGTTATACTGGTATCTACAGTAGAGACACAGCCTGGGATAGTTATGCTAAGAGGGGACTGCCGCGCCCGTGTCCCCTTACTCAAATCGATATAAGCTAAGCTGTCAGGTTAGGCCGCAGGACCAGCCAATGAACGAGCGAGAGGTTAAAATGTTTCCTAGATATGACACCTTGAGTTATACATCTCATTTTCAAGTATGTCCTAGGACAAAGTACAGAGAGCCCTTTGTAGTCTAGGCACATACTGTATGAAAATACATATATTCTGAAGAGAACAAGGTGGTTAATGCCTTGCTCTTCCTGTGTCTCGGATAGATGTGCGCTGGGGCTAATGTGTTTCATTAGTAAGTGAAGGTGCAACATAAAAAAACCTGTGCAAATCGAGTCAGTTTTGCAGCAATGTCGCTTATTAATCTTCACGAAAGACCACCTGGTGAATAATAACAGGAGGAGTTTCTCGGAAACGATGCCGTTTGTTGCATGTTTTCGGTTTTATTTTTCTGAAGAGGACAGAACCGATTTGTAGCGTTAGAACTGTTGCAGTAGCAGAAACGTGCAGCAGCTTCTGCAGCCCATTCAAGAGCCTGTGAAGCATTGGGAAGTAATTCGTTTGTAACCTTCTGACACAGAAGATAAATTAGCAGAGGCAGCTAATCTCCAAATGTAAGCAGTTCGGTAAACAGCCCTATTGCAGACAATAAAATGACATCTTATTTCAGGGGAACTTGTTACAAGGGAGAGTGAGTCCCGAAAATGTCATTCTGCGTTGGCTTTGGTTAAACGCTGTCTTCAGAAAGGCTACCTACTTAGCCACTTATGTAAAAGCATACAGCCAGTAGCAGAAGCACGCTGCCTAGGGGTCACAATCGACTCCTCTCTCACATTCTCCTCTCACATTCAAAGGGTAGCTGAAACTTGTCGCTTTTTCCGCCGCAATATAACAAAGATACGCCCTTTCCTCTGTTTCTCGACTGTTAAAACTCTGACTCCGGCCCTCATTTTCTCCCATCTTGATTACTGTAACCTCCTGCTGTCCGGCCTTCCTGCCTCTCACCTGTCTCCCCTACAATCTATCCTAAACGCTGCTGCCAGAATCACTCTACTCTTTCCTAAATCTATCTCTATCTCTTTAAATGTGCATGCAATGTCTTGTATATAATGTATACCCTGTTCACTTATGTAACTGTATTTGTAACCATGTATTATTGGTCATTGTAACTCTATGCCCAGGACATACTTGAAAACGAGAGGTAACTCTCAATGTATTACTTCCTGGTAAAACATTTAATAAATAAATCTCAGCGTCTCCCCTGCTGAAATCCCTCTCCTGGCTTCCTATCAAATCCCATATCACACACAAAATTATCCTCCTCCCTTTTAAAGCGTTACACTCTTCTGCCCCTCCTTACATCTCAGCCCTAATTTCTCTCTATACACCATCCCGACTCTTGCGTTCTGCTCAAGGATGTCTTCTCTCTACCCCCTTTGCATCTAAAGTCCTCTCCCGCCTTAAACCTTTCTCACTGACTGCCCCACACCTCTGTAATGCCCTTCCCCTCAATGTCCGAGTAGCACCCTCTCTATCCGCAATTAAAGACCCACCTTAAAACACACCTGCTTAACAAAGCATATGAGTAGCTCCATGGCTGATACTTTACACCTCATACATCGACCTTGGCCCCCTGCAGACACACTTACCAGAACACCCTCCTACTGTCTCTGTATGTTCTTCCTACCTACCAATTAGATTGTAAGCTCTTCGGAGCAGGGACTCCTTTTCCTAAATGTCACTTTTATCTGAAGCACTTCTCCCCTATCTGTGTTATTTGTATTATTTGTTATTTATATGATTGTCACATGTATTACTGCTGTGAAGCGCTATGTACATTAATGGCGCTATATAAATAAAGACATACATACATACAAACCAATGCTGCATAAATACACTAACCAGATACCTCACTTTTGTACTTAATTTCTTCATTCTGGGATATGTTTGGAAGACAGCACTCCGCTGGGTAACACCAGACTTCATGCAAAAACATAGAACAATTCATAACACAAACACACTGAGAATATCATTACTGCTTAAAACCCCATAAACATTCCAACACAGAATGTATTTTTTATCTGCAGGTTTTTGGAATGAGTAAGAGTGACCATGAGGCCATTCTCCTGCGTGTAAAGGAGTCAAAGGTAACGTTCAAATTCACAATGATTGCTATTTCATTTCTGTGTGGCTTTATCAACATGCATTGCAATTTGTATACGTATGTAATGTACAAAGCAGGGGACATAGAAGAAGTTACAAAAGCTGACGGTAGGAGCTGCTTCCAAGAGTGTAGCTTGGATGTGGAATGTAAACGAGAGGCGCAGAGGAAGCACAGGCTAATGTACAGTACAAGCATTAGGGAGTCACTTCAGTGCAGGGCAGAGAGGTCATTAAGCTTGTTGGGGGGTGAGTGATGTAGTCATTAGTGGTTTTCAGTCCATTAGAAATGTGTCTTTGAGGAGGTAGATCTTCAAATTAGACTTGAATAATGGGGAGGAAGGGAGCTGTAAAACCCTGCCATGGAACCTGTAGTTGATAGAAGCAAATGTTTTCTATAGGTCTAAGTGAGAATAACAGGAAGAATAATACTGTACCTTTATATTGTGTTCATAATTTCCCAAGTTAATGTAGTAACACAGGAGGGAGAGGGAGTAGGGGGTATGGTACCTATTATAGAACCAACAAGTAGATATAGAACCAATAGTTGATATGTTACAAGCTTTTTAACCTCTCAGGTTCAGGGTAACCCGATGAAGGACCCTGAGAGGTTGGATAGCTTGTAACGTATCAACTACTTGTTGGTCCCAAAACGGCATAATTCCCCCGCCTCCAACTCCCTCCTATGTTACTACGTGGAAGAAAGGACCAACACGGATCCCCACCCTTCTGTGCTTACCAGTAAATAAAATAACATGGAGGATATGTTAAGTAATGAGGTTGCGGTTTAATGTTGTAGAAGGCGTTTGGTCCGGAACAAGCGAGGTTGTAGGTTTTGACACCATTTAGTTTACCAACAGGATGTATTTTTATATAGGTCCCAGCAAAAATGGAGACTGCGCTCGTCTGTTCTCTCCTGGATATCTCTGCTATCCACCTTCTCCCGCAGCTCCCAATTCCTCCGGCGATCACCCGGGATAACAGTCAGAAAGTAACAAAAAAAGGGGGGGTTGGAGCGCAGAGAGAAAAAGGTGGTATTAGACAAAATCACTTTATTGGGTAAAATAACATCGCCCGTGGGGTTCCCAAGCCAGTCCTCACTAACACTGCCTCCCTCGGCAGTGCCTTACTGCGAGTCGTTACCCTGCTACAACCCGGAAGAGGAAGTCCAAGGCTAGGCTCTCTCGCGAGATCGCTATTTGGGAAGTGCTGGCTCTGGCTGGATATTCAAAATGATTCAAAATGATTAATTATTCATTGTAACAAGTATGCACATGTGTAAGAGATTTAGCATGATTAGGGGAGGGGTGGCCTATATAAGGCAGCCCCCAGAGATGTATACTACCTCCTGACGAAGCGCAAGATCGCGCGAAACGCGTTGAGGGGTTGCATAGAATATAGGGTACACACTCGGTCTTGGAGAGTGGTACCGGTAGCCCACAGGGTTTCATTCATTTTGAATATCCAGCCAGAGCCAGCACTTCCCAAATAGCGATCTCGCGAGAGAGCCTAGCCTTGGACTTCCTCTTCCGGGTTGTAGCAGGGTAACGACTCGCAGTAAGGCACTGCCGAGGGAGGCAGTGTTAGTGAGGACTGGCTTGGGAACCCCACGGGCGATGCAGCTTTACTGATTGTAAGTTTTAGATGTTATTTTACCCAATAAAGTGATTTTGTCTAATACCACCTTTTTCTCTCTGCGCTCCAACCCCCCCCTTTTTTTTATTTTTATATAGGTGTAACTATATGTTTACAACTCTCTTGTTCCCACGTCCATCATGAAGTTGGTTTACACCATATTCTACCTGTGAAGTAATCTTTGGTTGGTCCACTAAGATATGGCACAACCTAGGAGGACAAATCTATAGCAAACCTTGCAATAAAACTATTGATTTGAAGGACATCTTTATTTGGAGATGAAATTATGATTTATTTGTGTTGCTTTGTTTTAGCATAAATAAGCACAGATTGTTAGTGTTGGATCTGTTAGTTACGGATACATTTCCCCCAGGCACTGAATAGTATGTTTGTTACCAGTAGAGATATTGAGCAATTGTAGTCATTGCAACAACACTGCTTTACCCTAACTCCTCCATGGTAAGAAAACCAGCTCACGTCAAAGTTAATGCAGACGCACTTACCAGAATACCCTCCTTCTGTCTCTGTAAGTTCTCCCCATTTACCACTTGGATAGTAAGCTCCTAGGGGCAGGGGCTTTTTTTTCCTATGGTTTTATGTCTGAAGCTCTTATTCCCATTGTGTTATAATATTATGTCACATGTATTGTAAAGCGCGATGTACTTGGATGACGCTATATAAAGGTATACATACTGTAATGCAAGCACGTTCTGGCGAGTCACTAATGCAAGTGGCTATCATTTTGTCCTCCATCATTTTCGCGGGGTTGTGAAATAGCAGTAATAAGGGGCAGATGGAAAATGAGAACGTAGCTTACACCTCTTATCGCAAATCTGTTATCTGCAGAGCTGTGAAGTTCTGACGTGACACGGCAATATTAATCTTTTCTCCACATGTCTGTTATCTGATTATCTGAAACTATAAGTGGTTCCAGGTGATAACAGCCATATTATCAGCGCTATGCCAGCATAGCAAACATCAGAATCTGGATATTGAATGTCAGTAACTGTGGAATAACACTATGAGGAAGTGTGCTCACAGTCACCTCTGCCTCCTTGTGTGTTACCCTGACCCTCTTTGATGCTGTAATGTGATTACAATGCTTTTGTAAATGCATGTTTGATTCACTGAATGGACTTACTGTACATTTCTAAGTTGATTTCTGTTCTCAGGCTCCAGTCTACGCTTTAAAAGTCACTGTTGTTCAGGCCAAAAACCTACTCGCAAAAGATGCCAATGGTAAGTTCATGTGCTGGGGGAAAAAATGCAAGTTTTACAGATGCAATTAAATATAAATATAAAACGTCGTCAGTTCCCTTAACTCTGTCAGGATTGGAAAGGGCAACATGTTGGAAGACAACACAATTCCGGACATCCACTGGTGCAACCTGCTACGTATGAACAATAACAGATGGGTTCTATCTCCTTACAGTTCTATACAGACTTGAATTAAAACGTGTTTCCTAGAAAATGAATTCCCAGAAAATATCATAATGTGATTGTCTGATAAATTGTAGGGAAAAGACAAGTGTATGGGCATAAACAACTGTATATAGTCAATGTGTACCTAAGGTGACATTACAAGGAGCATATAACATCTGTGTAAGAAATCACGCAATGTTGTATGACAGGGGAAGCCAACTCCAGTTCTCAAGGACCACCAACAGGTCAGGGTGTCAGGATATCCCTGCTTCAGCACGTGTGCTCAATCAGTGGCTCAGTTGCATTGAGCCACCTGTGCTGCAGCAGGGATATCCTGACACCCTGACCTGTTGGTGGTCCTTGAGGACTGGAGTTGGCCGCCCTTGTCGTATGAGACTGAACTGCACAGGGCAGACGCTAAGAAAATGTATCCATATATCTCTGATCTCCCGTTACCCCCCTGCTCATCTCACGCTCAACCCAGGGTGGTCTCATCTTTGCCCCTTTAACATTTACAGCTCTCTCCCTTTCTCACTAATCTCTCCCTTTCTACGGAACGCTCTTCCACTCCATATAGGCCAAGCACCGTCTCTTTCCCCTGTCACCGCCCAGCTGCAAATTCAGCTATTAAAGAATCATCTCATTAAAGGATCTCCGCCTCTGTGCAAACTCCAGGTGCACTCCCCCTCCCCGTCTGCACGTCAAATAATGCACATTTACTCCAACTATGTCTGTAAGGCTCCCAACATACCACTTAGATTGTAAGCTCTTCTGGACAGGGTCTTCCTTTGCCTTGTCAATTACCTGTCCCTCTTATCCCCATTGATTTTATATTGTAAAGTGCTGCGTAAACCATGGCACTATATAAACAAAATGATGCATACATATTGACAGATTTTAGCCTTGAAAAGAAGCTTTTACGGTTGCTGTTTGTATATAAGTGATAGCGTAGGAGTAGCTGTTTGCAGTACAGTATATCTGTGCTCCCATAATTGGGTTAAAATACAGGCACAAGAGAATATATTGATATTGATAGTAAATCTTGAAAGTGTGTGCCTGCCTGTGTTTGAACCTTTAGATGGAAGATGTGTAAAGCAGAATTTCCATTTTATTGTTATGAGGTGCTGTATAAAAATGTTCTGTAATATATACAGGAGAAGGGGGAAATTCTTCTCTGATTAACTCACTCCTGAGAATTGGCAGGTCGACTTAATTTGCAGGATGTGAAGAACTGCTAGGTATCGGCATCATAATGTTCTAATTATTCTAATTCTAATTATGTACAGGTTTTTTTTTTGTAACTTATTTTTTTTTTTAGATTTTAAGTAAAACACAGAAAAAGGGATACAGAAAACAAAAAGAGGGGGGAGGGGGGAAGTGGGTACCACCACTTTAACATTTGGATCCAAAAATACAGAATTACATATCATTTGCCACACCATACATCTTAGCTCCACATATTACACCGAAATACCCGCGATCAGAGAGAAAATACAATCAACATCCCACAGTGGGTCAACAATTCACCTAGTGAATACGGCTCCCAGACGTTATGGAATGTTCTTGAGTTATGTGTAACAGAAGCTGTAAGTCTTTCCACACAGTACTGCTCTCCCATAGTCCAAAGAATCTTCTGGTGTAGGGACTCCTTCCAGACCTCATATGCAGAAGGAAGCACAGATGCAAAGACAATAGTGAATTAACACTTTACTTGAATCACATACAACACAGAGGGGGAGGGAAACACTCACACTCTCCCCGCTGGTTAAAAGCATGGAGTGACTCTGGGCGCACTTCAACCACTCTCCCGGATCAGCTGCTTGGCTTCTGCACGCTCACCCCGGTCCACGGCTCTCACTCGTGTCCGGGAGCTCCTCTGTCAGCCTCACGCGTCACAGCTGCCTCAGCCAATAAGGTTCCTCTCTGGATCTTCAGAGTTGGTACGGTGGCCTCAGACGCACAAAAGGCTGCATATATTAAAACAAAAAAAAGTGCCGCTTGGATTTCCTCTTTAATGTATAATGACACCGTTTCTTCCAGCTCCTGCAATACGTCATTGCATGTTCCTGCTTTTAGTGGCAAGGCACACACTCCGCATTACCAGTGCATCAGGTGGCTCTCTTCTTAAATATATCCTCTTTCTGGAGCAGATTTTGTATTTTTTATTCCAGGTTTGAAGCAGGGTGTCTCCGGAGCTGGACAGAGTTAATTTCAGCTTCGGGTACCCCCTGCTTCTACTGGGTGCCGGTATCTCTGCAGCCAGGGAACTGTGTGCCTGACGAAAATAGTTCTGCTACTATGCAGGACTGGATACCGATATACATACGTGTCAGGAGCCACTTAGTTATGTTTAAGGAACCCTCCCCATCCCCAGGTTAATGGCGCTAGTAGAAAGTTCCAGAGCAGGTATATATCCTCTGTGAGCCAAGTTATTATTTTGCTCAGTTACATTTGCTTTTTAGAATGGAAGACATGCTTAATACTGGGAAATTAAGTATCTGTGTGTGTGGGGTCAACAATATGCTGGGGCAAAATGAGTGTAAGTAGTTGGGCCGGATTCATTACAGTTTATGTGTTTTTAAATAAATCTGGTTCTAATTTCTCTATCACTTAAGCTCCATATTAAAGCTGATACATTTCTATCCTTACCTTTTTACTATCTCCGGGATACGCACTTTCCAAAGAAATAGAAGACTCTCAAATGAATCTACTTGGTGTTTAAAAAGCCCTGGACAATTTGCAAAGTAACGAATTCCAGCTGCCAATGACAATTAAAGGTCCAATAACAAAAAATGAAAGTAATTTAAAGTAAAATGGAACGTGGCTCTGACGGTGTGGGCTTTAGTGGGCAGATAAAGGGTTAAGATATATACGGGACAGTCCGTCCTTATCTTGCACATTGTATCTGTGGTTTTCTAATGTCCTGAATGATATTGCATTTGAAGGCATCGCGTCTTATCTCCGGGGTGCTCAACTCCAGTCCTCAAGACCCCCCAACAGGTCAGGTTTTCAGGATGTCCCTGCTTCAGCACAGGTGATGCAGTCTTCCACTGAGCCACTGATTGAGCCACCTGTGCGGAAGCAGGTGTAGCCGTAAAACCTGACCTGTTGGGCGGTCTTGAGGACTGGCGTTGAGCCCCCCTGTCTTATCTTACTAACTTGGAAGAGGAAATCGGGGCACTCAGAAAAACGGAATAAATGGCCACAGAAAAGTCCACTTGCGTGGAACTGCAGCTGAAGAAAGCAGATAAAACTGCACTGTAGTGGGCCTTTCTAAACAAAATAATGGATTTATTTCAAGAGGGTCGACGTTTCGTTCTCTGCCATAGAACGTTGTCAAGACCTACTGTACCTTTTATTTACCCATTATTTTGTTTGCAAAAGCCGACAGGAGTCCTGGTTTTTATCTGTTTTCTTTCTAACGAACTGTCACTTTGCATTAAGGTTCTGCCACAAATTATGCAGCATGAAATGATGAAACCGTGTGACACATTACATGTGTAGCATAAAACCGTGTGACACATTACATGTGTAGCATGAAACCGTGTGACACATTACATGTGTAGCAGGAAACCGTGTGACACATTACATGCGTAGCATAAAACCGTGTGACACATTACATGTGTAGCATGAAACCGTGTGACACATTACATGTGTAGCATGAAACCGTGTGACACATTACATGCGTAGCATGAAACCGTGTGACACATTACCTGTGTAGCATGAAACCGTGTGACACATTACCTGTGTAGCATGAAACCGTGTGACACATTACCTGTGTAGCATGAAACCGTGTGACACATTACATGTGTAGCATGAAATGATGTAACCGTGTGACACATTACCTGTGTAGCATGAAACCGTGTGACACATTACCTGCGTAGCTTATATATGGTCAATGTGAGGGAAACAAAAATTCAAATGTGCATTTTGCCTTTTAACAGTCTTTGCTATAACAGAATGCTGCTAAACAAAGCAAATATGTATCTTGAAATGAAAAAGATAAATAGGACCTCTCATTTAAAAGGTCAAAACCACAGTGATAAGATCACTCTTTTCTCCCAACTATAAACTTTGGAAAAGTTTTGTTATTCCATCGGAAACTGCTGCGTCTGTTTTGAAGTCCCTACAAGTCGGTATAATAACTTTGTATTGGCTCTCTGGACACTATTTTCTGTATCACTGACGTTTCACAGTTTTTTACTAAGTCTGTTTGCACCATTTTTGGTTTCACTTGTTCGATTGTTATTTCATATACAGCTCAACCCCGTTATAACGCGAATCCGCTTATAACATAAAGCAAGCGTGACTTTCCATGCAGAGCATCCTACCATGCCGGCTCTCACGCTGACTTTCCTCTCTCTCCCTGTCAGCCGGAAGCTGACGGCAGAAGCAGGGACAGGAGAGAGCTGGCCGCTGCTGCTGATGCCGGGCCAGTCCTACGTGGGGGTGCAGATGCGCCCCCCCGGGCCTGGGACAGCTGGGAGAGTTATTTCAGCTCTCCCCCTCCGGTGGCCGCGGAACCCCTGAGGGGTGCAATTCGCACGCGCAAATTTTTTTCTAACACGATCCGCTTATAATGCGATGTGATCCTTTGGACCCCAAGCACAACGTTATAACGGGGTTGAGCTGTATTATTAATTTGCAATATTGTATTTGGATACAACTGTTTATTTAGTCAAATGATACACAAATAGTATTCCTTAGTTTAGCACTATTCCAGTATTTGTTTTATCTACACATTAGCTGCACTGCAGCGCTAACTTCCATCTTTTTTCCTATATGTATACGCACACAGATTGACGTCTCTGTACTCGCCATATTGTCACAAATCAGTCTTCTCAACGTTTTCTTCTCTTCCTCATTATAACCGGGCTAGGTTTCAGCGACCCATACTGCATGCTGGGAATTATGATCATTCAAAGCTTAAAGGAAACCGAAGAGAAGAAAGAGAGAAAGTTTAGCTTCAGAAAGAAGAAAGAAAAGATAGAAAAACGCGCCAGCATAAGAGAAGTCCTTCCTGCCAAGTACATCCAGGTCACCGAGGTCAAGGGCAGTACCTTGAATCCAGTTTGGAATGAGAACTTTCTTTTGTAAGTAATAACACATTGATATGATTCTCGTTTGCAAGTGCAAAGTATGTCACTATCTCTCCAGTGCCAGGACCGAGATAACACCTGTGAGTATGTTTGTATGTCTTCCAGACAGAGCCGCCAACAGCTTTTAAGGGGCTCAGGACAGTGGGTTGACCTGGATCCCAGAGTTTTGTGAAGGGGTTTAAAGGTTATTGAGCAGAAAGGGGGAGGGGAGGTTAGAGGACCCTCAGAACCTGCTGGCCCAACAGCGGTCGCCAGCAACTGAGTTGGGCCCTTCCGAGCGGAGGAGAGTCCAGGTGGACGGGCAATCATGGATATTGTGCTCGACTTCTGGCAAGGCCCAGCTTCAAGCAGTCGGGCTAGGGGCAGTTGTCCCAGCCACCCCACCCCCTGTCCATGGTCCTGCTTTCAGAGGCCCCCAAACATGCTTCATTCACCCCGTGACCACACGTCACACAGTGGTAAGGGTCTGGACGAGGGTTCTTGGTAGTGACATGCAGATGTGTCATTTTTAGCTTCCTATTATTTTGGAAAAGAGTTCTCTCAAACATTGCATATACTGTGCCTTGACTTTGTATCGTCTTGTTCAACCGATGTGTATGTCATTGTGTACAGTGCCAAATGCATGTTCAGCCATTTATGGCAACCCAAGAAAAAAAATAACATATGTTCTATTAATGAATCTTAAAGAAAAAAAAATCCCTTATTTTGTTTATTTCTGAATGCTGATCATTTACAACCCAATGTATTCAGTTTCTGGGCTGCTGTTCGCTGTGTTTTTTTAAACCCTGCTCCCTTGAATGATTCTTCATTCTTCTGTAATTTGTGTCCACAACTTGTATCTTAATAATACACGCATTTTCATGCGCTGAATAAGCCAGATTTAAAGCGACAATCCAAGCGGGCGATTTTTTTAAACATAGGATTGAAGCAGAGGGTCTCCCGAGCGGAACCTCATTCATTTCAGCTACGGGGACCCCCTGCTTGCAGAGATTCTTACCTGTGTAGTATGTGCCAGTAGCTACTCTGGCTCGCTAGCTGGGGTTCATGTAATGGCCGCCTTTCAAAGCTCACAAGTCCTGTGGGCCAATAGGAAGCGGCTTCCTATTGGTCCACGTGACACGTAAACTTGCAGGAGATGCCAGCACCCACTTCGGAGGTTTGTCTCTGGATGTAGGGGGGCCCCGGAGCTGAAATTGATGGGGTTCAGCTCTGAAAGACCCCCTGCTTCAATCCTATGGATTGGTCCTTTAAATAAGATAAGTGCCACCTTGCTCCACACTATTCAAAGAAATAAAATCAATTAAAATAAATAATGAAATGTATGAGTTTGCGTTTGACTTTACTCCCTTCTTTCACGATATTTGAGGTCCCCAAATAGTTTAACCCTTTCGTGGCTAGCAGTGAAAGTTATAAAAGACCCACTCGTCTTATCTATGTTCTTCTTCTCTTGTTGCAGTGAAATAGATGATATTTACAGTGACCAACTTCACTTGGATATCTGGTGTGTATGAGTTACTTTTAGTGTCCTGCTCAATGTTCAGTAGCAATGCCTGATGCTCATTGTTTTGTGTGTGGCCCCTGGGAAGCGGGGGTGCCCCAGAGTTGAACCGCGCTATGTTCAGCTCCGGTGACCCACCGGTTTTAGAAAGCACCTCCGTTTCCGTCCCCTCCAGAGGCAGCAACATTTTAAAATCTGCACCACATGGGCCAATAGGAAGCCACAGTGTCATCTGCTGCAGCTTCCTATTGGACAGCTATTTAAATCCCAGCGCATAACCAGGACGTGATACTGGTACCTTTACCGGGTTGGTCCCGAGAGCTACAATAGCAAGATTCAGCTCCGGCGACCCGTACAAACGGGCGGGATTCCTACTTTCATTTTTTGTGGTTTAGATATCAGATATCTATTATAAATTATTTAATTGTTAGGATTTAGTATTTATAATCATTATTAACCATGTATAATATTTAATAATATTATAATAACTGAACATTTAAAAATTGTATTATAAATTGTTATCGTTATTATTATTTTGCAATCCAGTGTTTTCTCCATTTCAGGGACCACGACGATGATGTGTCTGTCGCAGAGGCTTGCAAGAAACTTAACGAAGTTAGTGGTTTTAAGGGAATGGGCAGGTAATTATGACTATGGCTTAACCCATTTCACTACCAGAGGGACTAAAAAGAGTTAAAAAATAGCTTCATTGGCGTAGGAAAATGATACATTTACCATTTTCTTTTATTGACATTTCATAACCTTTTTCTATATTTTCCTAATGTATATACGTAATAAGATGCATAATAACGGTAAGAATAACAACGCTGTCATTGGTTCAAAGAAAGCAGTTAAGAGAAAATATCTGAATCTCCATTTGACATAATAATTTCCGGATTTGCTACTTTTAGGAGGAAGGCTTCAAATGTCGTTTTACTTATAAACCCGGTCTTCATTCAAGATTGAAATCTCTGTTCTTGCAGAAATGTTACAAACTCTTATCCAGGGGTCGCCGACTCCAGTCCTCAAGGGCCACCAACGCAGGGCCGGCTTGATGGCGGTTCCAATCTGCGCCATCTCACCGAGCCCCGCGCTTGCAGAGGCCTCGCACTCTTCCGCACAACCGTCAAAATCATTGTCGGGGGGAGAGTGCAAGGCCTCTGTAAGTGTCTCTTACCTGATCCGGCGGCATCTCCTGGTATCTCCCCTCCTACAGCGTCCCTGCATGGCACCGTGACGTCAAATGGCGACGCGTTGCCATGACAATGTGATGTCACATGGCGTCATGAAATCACGACCTCAGAAGGAGATAGGCCCACCGGACCAGGTAAGAGGCAAAATAACAACCCAGCCCTGATTCAGGTATTAAGGATACCCTGAGCCACTGATTGGGCCACTGATTGGGCCACCAGTGCTTTGGGACGATGCAGATGTAGAGTAATGGGGTTTTGAATGAATTTGAAATCCCTTTGTCCAGTCCAGTGTGTATCAGTGTATGTGTGTTGTCTGAGTCACCGATTGAGCCACCTGTGCTGAAGCAGGGACTGATTGCGCCATCTGTGCTGAAGCAGTGATATCCTTAAAACATGACCTGTTGTTGGCCCTTGAGGACTGGAGTTGGCCACTTGTGTTCTAATCTAAAAGACGAAACATAGTGGTTTTTTTGCATAGGGCGCTAAATACTGGAAGTTACCGATAGATAACTTGTTATCTGAGGGCATTCAAATAATATTTCTTACATTTGACGCAAATTGTTGTTGGCCAAAAATGTTTACACCGCCTCACACCTGGTGGATTTTTTTTTTACCCCAAAAACAAGATACAAAAGTGACGCACGGAGATGCAGAGTTGGATACATCTCATTACAATATGTGCGTCATGTGACTCCTCCTAATGTCACTCCCCAGACCGCCAGGTGACACGCACTGCGTAAAACACAGGCGCATTGAGGTGTAAGATGGAAATGACTCCATTTGCGTACATTTTCACCACCTCTCAGTCTTCTTGCCCCGTACTTGAGGCCCCTCACACAGACAGATTTGTAATCCTCTGAACTGTAGGTTGTTTTTGTTCCCAGCATAACCTTGCCATTTAATGCACCCCCATTAGAAAAAATGAAGGTTAGGTAATGTACATCTCGCAAATTAGCACGGTGTTATTCTGCCCTGGCTTACCCTTGGCCAAACCTATGAAAATAGGTTGTATATAAAAGTCATGTCATTTTTTAAAATACATTTCTCGCCCATCAGAGCGTTACACATTCCCGACGCTCCACAAATACCCCGTGAAACTTGTAAATAACATTCTCCAATTGTAAATGCAAAGGAAATGACATTATACAACGACAATAGCAGATAGCAGGTTGTTAAAATACATGTTTTCTAAGGGTTGTGGAATCATCTGGCAGATAAAGTCTTTAAATTAAAGTTCTGTAGAGGGGGTGATTTCTCCCTGCTGCCTACGTACTGTATCAGCCGGATCTCTGGTACAGAACAAAAGTAATACGCTTCTGCGAACAAGGGTTGAAAAAGAAACGGAGAGACATAAGATACTGTACAGGAGAAGTGTCTGGTCTGGTCCTGTGTGTGTATATAGCACATGTTTTTAGAACATCGCGGTAACTAACATTCTCTTTGTTAGAGCTTGGCTAGGAACCATGTATTAATTCCGTTACAATGTGTCACAGGCCACTCTCACTGGCAGTAAACCAGCTGAAAAAGAGATTACGATAAGCTAGTTAGTACATCATCTAACAATTCTCCGCTTTGCATCATCCGTGTTAAACTCAATGAGACCGTTAGAATGGCTGAGCAGCTAGATTACAAGATGCAAGGTACATGTGAGATACACAACAGTAAAGTGTGGCATGGCAAATGCAAGAACAGTGTCAATACCACAATCCCAGCAGCAGAAGCAGTAGGTGAAGATAGCAGTCATGACGTGATTGGCTGGGATAGCATTAGTTTAACCCCATCAAAGTCAGGTTTGGTTTGACCCCATCACGCTGTCAGGGGCAGCCAACTCCAGTTCTCAAGGGCCACCAACAGGTCAGGTTTTCAGGATATTCCTGCGTCTTCGACTGAGCCACTGTTGGTTCCTTTGAGGACTGGAGTTGGCCACTCCTGACCTGTTGGTGAGTTGGCCACTCCTGACCTGTTGGTGAGTTGGCCACGTGAATACAGACAGTCCTCGGTTATCCGACACAATGTGTTACTCAAAATGGCGTTGGATAGCGAAACGTTGTAAAGCGAAACACATTTTCCCATAGGAACACTGTTTAAATGAAAGGTTCCACTAAAATACACCAAATATTTTACGCAGGCAATAAGATATGCAGCACACACATACATTATATAGTGTATATACAGTAATATAACATAATAAATAATATATTATATAGTATAATATAATATTATATAGTATAATATTACTGTATATATACGCTCTTACGACGCTTTGCAGCGTTATATATACACATACACAACGTTGCAAAGCGTCGTATGAGCGTTGGATAAGCCGTTTTGGCGTTGTAAAAATGAACATAGGTATGCATTGCACAGCGTTGGATAAGCCATTCGTTGTAAAGCGAAGCGTTGTAAAACGAGGACTGCCTGTAGTAAGAAAGAAGCACAAGGAGAAGACGGGTCTGTGTTAGATGAGGGACAGCGACGCTCTTCCTTCTAATCCTTTGTTTATTATGTTCCACGCTTGCTGTTACTCTCCGGCCCTATTCACGTCAGCAATGCCAACCATGTCACCCAACCCCACAGCTCTGGGACGTGGGAAGCTTCCCAATCTGTCATTGTTGCTGTAATGTGTCTTTTGCTGCAAGGTTGTGTGCAGGTCCCACCCTCCTATTTCTGCCCCTTCCAGCAGTTGAGGAGATCGGGTTTTCTCTGCCCTTTTCCTGCCGTCTTGTGCTTATCCCGTATTCCCCCTATAGGTCAGGGGTGCGCAAACTGGGGCGGGGGGCACGAGATTTTCAGAGGGGGGGGGGAAAGGCGGTTATAGAGGTACCGCGCTCTCTCCCAAGGCATTTAAATAAAATGCCGGGAGACCGTGCGAGGCCTCTTTAACTAATTTACCTTGGCTTCCAGCTACGCATCGTCATGGTAACCCGGCGTCAAATGATGCAGCGGGGTCACGTGATGTCACGTTGCCATGCAATGTCACGTCACATGACCCCGCGTCGTCATTTGCCGCCGGAGCTGAGCGGGTTGGGGGGGGGGGGGGAGCAGGCAGTGGGGCGCAGGGCGAAAAGATTGCGCACCCCTGCAATAGGTTTCAGTTCCCATGTATGTAAACTGATGAAGAGAAAATCAAATCATTCCATTCATGTCTTTACTCAGGTACTTTAAGCAAATAGTTAAGTCGGCAAGAGCAAACGGGACCGCGACGCCAGCTGAGGACAATGTGGATGATTTCCTAGGATGCCTTAACATCTCGATGAATGTAAGCAAACAGGAAACGCTCTTTCATTCGGTTTCAATGACAGTTCTGCGTGTTAGCAGATGGGTGAGTCATCGTATAAGGCGGCGTGTTTGTGACAGGCAGAACTCGTCCTTCAGAAAGCGCACGGCTGACACTGCAACACAAGGTTCTATGGATGAAGCTGCAATACCAGATAGTGATGTCACAGCGCATATTCCTCCTTTGTTCTGCGTTGCGCTGAATTCTTGTTTTATGCATCAGCTTATTAGTCTGTCATTCTGAATCTAGCAAAATGGTAGGAGCAAATAGAAGTTTCATGGAAGCCTCAAATAAGTCTCTTTAATGCTTCAGTATTTCAAAGGTGTACATTATGAATTAAGTATATTATTGAAGAAATATTTTTACTTTTGATGGACATACAGTATATCTTTTTTTCAATCTTATCTGCTATGTAACTTTGTAAATGTTAGTGCTGTGTTATAAAGCTTTTTAGTATTGGGTCAAATCCTGTTCTGCTGACTGTGCTTTGTTCTATTTTTATAAGGTGAAGTACAGTACAGTATAATAATTTGTATCAATATATATATAGTGTGTTATACTCATTTTCAGAGGCAGGGAAAAGTTAACTAAAAGTTAAGCTTTACTTAATTAATCCTCTGGATAAGTCTTAAAAACATTCTCCTTTTGTATTGTATTGTATTGTATGTCTTTATTTATATAGCGCCATAAATGTACATAGCGCTTCACAGTAGTAATACATATCATATAAATAACAAATAATATAAATAACAGGTCATGGGAATAAGTGCTTCAGACATAAAAGTAACATTAAGGAAGAGGAGTCCCTGCCCCGAGGAGCTTACAGTCTAATTGGTAGGTAGGGAGAACGTACAGAGACAGTAGGAGGGAGTTCTGGTAAGTGCGTCTGCAGGGGGCCAAGCTTTATGTATCATGTGTTCAGAATATCCACAGTGCTATTCATATGCTTCTTTAAGCAGATGTGTCTTAAGGTGCGTCTTAAAGGTGGATAGAGAGGGTGCTAGTCGGGTACTGAGGGGAAGGGCATTCCAGAGGTGTGGGGCAGTCAGTGAGAAAGGTTTAAGGCGGGAGAGGGCTTTAGATACAAAGGGGGTAGAAAGAAGACACAGGCAGTTGGCAAAATATGACAAAAAGAATAGAGGCTGGGGCGCTCCCTTGTTTCTTAGGCTTGTGTTGTTGCCTGTTTTGTAATGTGTAACCAAAAAAAAAAAGGGTAGTGTATTCTTGCCCTTGTTGTTTTCTGCAGCTGGACCTGTAGAGAAGATAAAGCCCGGAATCTTCTTTAGAGTTGCACTGGAGATGGTGGGTTGGTCAGCGCACGGGATTTTGCTCACAGGATGAAATGAGAGGATAAGGAACACGTGATTAGTGTTTAGATAGGCAAACAGTACATTATGCAGTAATAAAATGTTGTTACCTAAAATATTTAATATTTAATAAAATAAGGTTTAAATAAAATGCTTAAGTGGATAGCTGGAATAAAAACTTTTCATAAGTTAAAAAATGGGGATCTGTTATTTTAGGACTGATCTAAGGTGGGGATGGTGATATATAAAAAGGGGGGGTAAGAGTGGGTGATTAGCAGGTTTCTGTATATCCTGCTGTCTGACAGGGGTGGTAGTGCTGATTCGCAGAGTATAATGGGCAGTCTTACTTTAGATAAGTGCTGCCAGAAACAATATGGCTTCCTTCCCCTCCCAATGGAGGCAGTATGTAAGTGACTTATCTCCCGGGTGCCCAATTTGGAATAAAAAAGGGCCAGACACGGTGAGTAAGTAAAAATGGAATTTATTAAGTGCAAAAAACAGCAAACAGAAATAACACTTACGATACAGCTTGGGCAGCAGCCCAGTTTCAGCCCGATCGTCCGTTCACACTCCTCCGACCAGTATACCTCCCGTGCTCGCGTCCGATGGCGGGACCGGAAGAGGAGGGCTTACCGGATGTCAGCAGGCTGGCTGGGTTCCTCACGAACCTGACGAAGCATCACTGCGAAACGCGTAGTTCCCTGCCGGAGCCCATTGCCTGAAGGACCCAGCCAGCCTGCTGACATCCGGTAAGCCCTCCTCTTCCGGTCCCGCCATCGGACGCGAGCACGGGAGGTATACTGGTCGGAGGAGTGTGAACGGACGATCGGGCTGAAACTGGGCTGCTGCCCAAGCTGTATCGTAAGTGTTATTTCTGTTTGCTGTTTTTTGCACTTAATAAATTCCATTTTTACTTACTCACCGTGTCTGGCCCTTTTTTATTCCAAATTGGGCGCCCGGGAGATAAGTCACTTACATACTGCCTCCATTGGGAGGGGAAGGAAGCCATATTGTTTCTGGCAGCACTTATCTAAAGTAAGACTGCCCATTATACTCTGCGAATCAGCACTACCACCCCTGTCAGACAGCAGGATATACAGAAACCTGCTAATCACCCACTCTTACCCCCCCTTTTTATATATCACCATCCCCACCTTAGATCAGTCCTAAAATAACAGATCCCCATTTTTTAACTTATGAAAAGTTTTTATTCCAGCTATCCACTTAAGCATTTTATTTAAACTTTTATTTTATTAAATATTAAATATTTTAGGTAACAACATTTTATTACTGCATAATGTACTGTTTGCCTATCTAAACACTAATCACGTGTTCCTTATCCTCTCATTTCATCCTGTGAGCAAAATCCCGTGCGCTGACCAACCCACCATCTCCAGTTGGCAAAATATAACAAGTATTTATTTCAAAGGTTTTAACACAAATGAAGGTCATGAATACTGTAATGCACATATTAACTCTTCTCAGTGCTTCACTGCAGTGCATTGAAGGGGTTTAACTCCATAATGGTTACAAATGCCAAAGTCTTTAAATTCAACATGTTGAAGAACAGGTGGAACATAAGATTTGGTTGAGTGGGTTTTCTTTATCTATATGGTCATTTGACTCATTTAACCATCCTGCATCCTATGAAATTTTTTTGTTTATTTTTTAATCAGTGAGTGATAGGAAAGTTTAATCACTGCCATGAGGATCTATAATACTATTATTATTGCCTTTAATCACAGGAAATCCCTGTCGGGGGATTAGATAGGTGGTTTAAGTTGGAACCTCGATCAAGTTCTTCCAAGGTTCAAGGAGATTGTTATCTCATAATCAAACTGATTACAAACCAGGTGAGCGTGTTGGGTACATTCAGTTGTATGCGGGAGTTCTTAAAGTATATCCAGTATTTATAAAGAAAGGGAACACATTAGAATTGGAGCAAAAGAAAACAGGTTTTCCTATTTTATGTTGTGTTTTATTTGACGTTAATGTTTTAAAGATGGCGGATCTGCATTCTAATTACCAATGTGTATGGAAATATGTGTAGGCAATAAGGCAGGAGTGGCCAACTCCAGTCCTCAAGGGCCACCAACAGGTCAGGTTTCAGGATATCCCTGCTTCAGCACAAGTGGCCCAATCAGTGGCTCAGTCGTAGACTGCCCCACCTATGGTGAAACAGGAATATCCTGAAAACCTGACCTGTTGGTGGCCCTTGAGCACTGGAGTTGTCCACCTTTGCTACAAGGCATACAGACATCTGCTGATGCGTTTCTCAGCTCCCTTCATGGCTCTACATTGAAGAATAGGATGAAGTCATTTTGGCCGAACTTTTTTGAGAAAAAAATCAAAGTTACAGTCGGTTTAAGACGGGCCGAGAAAGTTCTAGTAAAGAATAATTTTAAAAAAATGGAAAATAAATGGTCGTTGAACATTGCCTTAAAAAAATCTGATACATGAAGAAAAAAAAAATAGATGTATTTTTAAAGCTGCGTTTTGTTTGTAATGTTCATCATTGGGGCACCGGAATAGCTTTAGTAGAACAGAATCGGTCTTATCCTGCGGAGCAATTTGCTGCAAGATTGACAAGAAAATGGTTCGGTTCATAACATCAGCTGTTTGTGCATTTGTCAGTGGGTTAGGTGAATGACTAACTAAAACCTTTGTATGTCTGAAAAAGAGAATTCTGAGGTACCAAAGCTTTTTAACGAGCTTTTTAACAAGCGTTAGCACTCTTTCTATTACAAGCCTTGCGGTAACTTGAAAAATGCCGAAACTCGCATTTTTTTGCCAATAACTACTATTCACAAACCTCCGAGATGCCAATCGTGGGTTAAATAATTGCTTTCTTTTCTGGTCACGTGAAGGGTGGCGAGATCGGAATCGCGATTTTCATCGGATTGACTTTATTATATTTTCACTGCATAGGATTGATGCAGAGGGTATCCAGAGGTGACCCTCATTCATTTCAGCTTCGGAGACCCCCAGCTTCAATCATAGGTAATAAAAATAAAATTACAGCCAGCTTCATTACCTTAGCGGCTAACCGTTATGGTAATGAAGGGGTTAAATAGCAGGCACTGCTTTGTTATTGGTAGAGGGGGTAGGTGAAGGAGGTCGTTGCCCCAGGGTGGGTGTTTAGGTCTCCCGGGAGGGTTGCAGTAGGAGTTAACCCCTTCATTACCTTAGCGGCCACCGGCAGGACAGTGAGCGAGAGAGGCCCAATGTAAGTTAATGCGTGTGTATTTGTTGGGGGGGGGGGTGGTAGTGTGTATGTGTATATTTCGGGGGGGGGGATAGTATGTATCTGTATATTTGGGGGTAGTGTGTGTGTGTGTGTGTGTGTATTTGGCTATTTGGGGGGGTTGTGTTTGTGTGTATTTGGGGGGGTAGTGTGTGTGTGTATGTGTATTTAGTGGGGTAGTGTGTGTGTATATTTGGGGGGGTCGTGTATGTATTTTCTTGGGGGGGTAGTGTATGTATGTGTGTAGGAGGACGTGCGCAGAGGTATGCAAGGGAGACTTGTTAAGGTGAAATTAAATAAGGCTTTTATTGTGCCTGTTTCCTTAACATCAGAAAATCATCCAAACAAGGGGTCAAACAAAGCTTCTATTCACTTGGGAGTATTTCTAGTGAAACCTATGCAGTTCACAACTCCCTTTAGATAAGCATGTCTCCGAGCCCCAAACATATATCTTGTTATGAGCAGATATACCAAAAGTCTGATAAAGGAAAGTCTTATCTGTTTATTGTAGTTGGAGGGAATTTTTCTCTGTTCCTGGGTTGCTGCCTTTATCCTCAGGTTTTGTCAGCATTCAGGTTTAGAGGTGCTTTCCCCTGTGTCTTGCAAGCAGTTCTGCTGTTTCTTCTGGCAGGCTCAAGACATCTGTCCCCATGGTCAGTCTCACAACTTGTGAGACTCAGGAACAATCTCCCTTCCTGTCTCAAAAGACAGGCTTTTCTAAGAAGCTAATCAGGCAGGTGGTGTTGGATAATTGACTACCAGCAGTTAACCACCACACTGCTGGATTAGAGTCACATTTCCTGAACAGGGATAACTCCCCTGTTACATACCTCCCCTGTTTGTGGGAAGCTCGGGCTTGCCACGGCCAAAGCCCATCCTTCCACTCTCATTCTAGATATCTCTGTGACTTGAATGAGAGTGGATGGAGGAAGAGAACCCTCAGTCCCTCTGGGATCGGAGCCCTTTCTCCAGTTCATTCGTGTCTCCTCCCGAAGGTGCTTGAGATCAGCACTCCTCAGTCGCTCGAGGAGAACTTTTTCTAAGTCTAGTCTTTTTGCTACGTGCGCGGTCATGAGATTTCCCTCACGTCGGGGGCTCGTTTTATTGTAGGCAGACTGTATGGCAGCAGTTGCAGAGCGTTTAAAAACAGCCCTTTGAGTTTTCCGCTCTTGAAGCTGTCTCTCTGCACTTTTCCCACTTAATGGAGTTGCTAGTTCAGCCTCTTTGGGATTAAGTTGCAAATCCATATCCACTTCCAGAGAATGTCCCATCTTTTCAGCTTCATCAGCTAAGGATTCTTCTGGTTTTGATTCAGCATGTGTACCTTCTTTTGTTGCCTGTTGGGTGGCTGAAGGTTTTGCTAGTGCTTGTTTTTAGGTGGTTCAAATTTTGCAACCTTGTTTTTCAGACGAGCGGTATTTCCAGCTCTCACTGTACCCTTGTCTTCATGGGTTTTTGTGGCTGTGGGATACTGACGCTTAGTAAGGGTCAATACTTGTCCTTGTAGAACTGTAATCTCATCCGCGAGAGATCCCTGTTTTTTGAGTGCGTCTTGCAAGTCTCTTCTCAGGGAATTTATCTGCACACTTTGTTTTCTCTGAGCTTGCTTCCACATTTTCACTGCATTGTGAAGCACTAGGAATTTCTTTGCTTGGGCCACAGTTACTTGTTTCAGTTTCTGGACCTTCTTGTGCTCCCTTTTGTGCCGCGTCACCTGGGTTCTAAGCTTGGCCTTTAGCGTTGCTTTGGTGACGCTCAGGGTAGCCTTCAGTTTCTCATGCTGCTTTGCAGGGACATACTGGGTAATCAGACGTTCCTGCAGCACCTGTATTTCTTTAACAGCCTGCAGATTGTCTTCCTGCAGAATTTGCTGCTTCTCCTCGGCCATCAGGAGGTGCGGACGCAGACCTTGCAGTTGGTTCTGCAGTCGGTGCTCTGCTTCAAGCTTCTCACCTTCCAAAAGTCTATTTATTTCTTTAAGCTCGTGCAGCTTTTCATTCTTTTCCTTGACGTAGTCTGTCAAATGAGAATTTTCTGCTTCCAGTTTTAAGTTTTCTCTTTTTAATATTAAATTTTCTCCTTTTTCAGTCTTTGTACAATTCAGGGCCTCCTTGCAGTCCTCCTTCCATTTACGCACATCTGCTTTGAGAATGACAGTCTCCTGGTGTGAGACTTCCTTCTCTAGGTTGAGGGTCTGAAGCTCCTTCTGAGAGACTTTGAGATCTGTATTAAGATTGACAATAGTTTTTTTAGAAATGTCCAGCTCCACAGTGAGACTGTGTAGTTCATTTCTGGAGACTTCCAGGTCTGTGCGGCAGCTGTTGGTCTCATGATGCGGGATGAATTCTCCATTTTCTCTAGGCTGCAGGGCAAATCGGCCCCCCTTTTTCTCCACAGGATCTGCGGACGTGTCTGTTCCTTCCACGGTAAGTGAAGAACCGCTTTTCTTTTTCCGCCTTTTTGTTTTGGATGACTCCGTCCGATTAGGAATACTGGGGTCTCCTTCTTTATTTGATACTTCAGCGGCTTCATTGTATACGCCAGGCTTTTCTTGCAGTTGCTTTAGCTGACAGAAATATTTG
Organism: Ascaphus truei; assembly: GCF_040206685.1. Lineage (NCBI taxonomy): Eukaryota > Metazoa > Chordata > Amphibia > Anura > Ascaphidae > Ascaphus > Ascaphus truei. The sequence goes on along the minus strand of NC_134493.1, from coordinate 32,693,308 downwards.
GTGATCTGCTGCTCCCGCTCTTTCTCCTGTCGACCATATTCGTCATCATAGAGAGCGGTCTTTTCGGTTTCTTGCCGAGTTCAGGCACCCCCACCATTCTTGGGGTGTTTTGTGGGTGTGACTCGGTTCGTGTTCCCCGTAAGAGATGTCTTCCTCTTTATTGGACTGGAAGGGCCACTCTTCCGTAGGGTAGGGTTCATTACAGGAACGCTGCATCTTGTCCTCCATTTTGGGGCTATCAGGTGTAATTTTCTTCCTGACCTCAGGAGGCGCTATTGCAGCTGTTACCACTGTATTTGCTAGAACCCCCAATTGTGGTAGTCCTACAGGTGGGCATATTTTGCTTGTAGAGGTCATAGCTCTCACATGCATCTCTATAGACTTTTCTTTTTCTTGGGTAAGTTTTACACTATCAGCAGTACTGTGCACGCATTCTCTCTCATTAGATATACTGGATGTGCAGTTGCTAGGTAAAAACTTCTGTTTGCTTTACACCATTTACTTGCTAGGTGCAATACCCTCCGCTTCAGCCCAATAATGTGGTTTTCTGCTTGAGTTCAGTAATGTTCAGTCTCAACTTTGGGTATTATGGCATTCACTCTTCACACTTTGGGATACCTTTTACACAGCTCAGCAATTCCTTTTTCCCCAGTAGGGCAATTTTACCCTCAGCACTTGTTTACTGAAAATTCCCCTGTTTCAGCACAGTCTTGCATCAATTTTCACACTTTTCTGCATATACTCCATTCACAACTGGTAGTCCTATGCGATGTGGCAGCCTTTACTTGCAGAATCAGTACCGCTCGTGTGTCACCATCTGTATTCACTGCTTCAGCGAAACATTTGAAAACAACAAACGCTGGAAGGAAAAACCCCTATTTCAATGACCATATTACACTTTATTTGTGATAGGCAAATAAGGTTTACCTGCTTCAGCACAGTCTCTCTCCTCTTGGAATCGGGGAAAAGAGTCCATCTGTGGTTTTGTAAGTTTCAGTGCAGTGTAGATTTCCTGCCTGGGTGTGTATCCCTTTAACTCTGGTCTCTGCTGCATGAGATTCTTTGTTTATGTTGCTCAGGCTGTTTGTAGGCAAAAAGCACAAAAAAAAATTCACAGGCAATCTCCGGGTCCCTTTTAACTTCAAGGACCACCTCAATCCCGATTCTGACACCATATGTAGGAGGACGTGCGCAGAGGTATGCAAGGGAGACTTGTTAAGGTGAAATTAAATAAGGCTTTTATTGCGCCTGTTTCCTTAACGTCAGACAATCATCCAAACAAGGGGTCAAACAAAGCTTCTATTCACTTGGGAGTATTTCTAGTGAAACCTATGCAGTCCACAACTCCCTTTAGATAAGCATGTCTCCGAGCCCCAAACATATATCTTGATATGAGCAGATATACCAAAAGTCTGATAAAGGAAAGTCTTATCTGTTTATTGTAGTTGGAGGGAAAGTTTTCTCTGTTCCTGTGTTGCTGCCTTTTTCCTCAGGTTTTGTCAGCATTCAAGTTTAGAGGTGCTTTTCCCTGTGTCTTGCAAGCAGCTCTGCTGTTTCTTCTGGCAGGCTCAAGACATCTGTCCCCATGGTCAGTCTCACAACTTGTGAGACTCAGGAACAATCTCCCTTCCTGTCTCAAAAGACAGGCTTTTCTAAGAAGCTAATCAGGCAGGTGGTGTTAGATAATTGACTACCAGCAGTTAACCACCACACTGCTGGATTAGAGGCACATTTCCTGAACAGGGATAACTCCCCTGTTACAATGTGTATATGTAAATGACACTGTTTTGCACAGAAAAACAATGAAAAAACGAAATAAAGGGACTTATTATTGTGAGATGCATTTAATTCCCCCCCACATATTTTGTTGTATGTTAATGCTTATATAGTATATACCTATTAGTGTATGTACAATATATGTATGTGTGTGTAGGGGTGTAATATTCATGCATGTGCTGTATGTTAATGCTTATACAGTATATACCTATTAATGTGTGTACAGTATATATATATGTTTTTGGGGGTGTAATATTCATGCATGTATTGCGGCTCTCCCAATATTTTGGAGAAAGACATTTTTTAGAACATGGCTCTTCCTCCTGGAGAGGTAGCAGACTCCTGGGTTAGACATATGTAACGTTTGGAGAGTTCTTCACATTTATGACAAAGTATCATGTTTGTCCCCTACAAAGTATTACAACATGCAAAGTATTTACTAAATAGCAGGGGAGTGCAAACCTTTGCTGCTGCGCCCCCCTGCTTTGCCTCCTCTGGCGCTCGCGCCCCCCCCCCCTTACATTGATGTCACGTGACATGACGCCACGTTGCCATGGAGACGAGTCCTGACACCAGCAGAGTCAAGCTAAATTGATGTGGTAGAGGCCCCCCTCGATCCCCCGGCATTTAATTTAAATGCCTTGGGGAAGAGCGCGGGGCCTCTGCAACCGCCGCGAACCCCCCAGAAAAATCCCTGCTGCGCCCCCACTTTGCGCACCCCTGCTATATAGTATTGAGTAAGGCCTCCCAGCCAGTGCTTCCCTAGTTACACGAGCACAGCTTGGCCCACACTTCCAAAATGTGTCACTTAAAGGAGCAGTAACGGCACTTTTTATTTATTATTTTTTTAACAGGTGTGAAGCAGGGGGGTCTCCGGAGCTGAACCCCATTAATTTCAGCTCCGGCGAGCTCCTGCTTCCAGAGATACCGACCTCCAAAGGGGGTGCCCGCATCGCTGCAAATGTTAAAGCCCCCACGTCACACGGCCCAATAGAAAGCCACACTGGATGATGTCACGGCTTCCTATTGGCCCGCCGGCCGCGAGAGCTTTGAAACTCGGCCATTACGGGATCCCTGCTAGCCGAGCGGAGAGGCTACCAGCGCCCCCTATGGCGGCACGTATCTCCCGGAAGCAGGGAGTCCCCCGGAGGCTGAAATGAGTGCGGCTCAGCTCCGGAGACACCCTGCTTCAATCCTATTGGATTGCCTTTTTAAGATCGCTGGCCTTTCTTGTGTTTTACAGGTAAGGCTTTGTCCCCGCTGGCGCTGAGCTAGCTAATGCTTGGAGAGCTCTCCAGCATGAGCGCGTGTTGTCCTTTAAAATTGCGCGGGCGGGGGGGGGGGGGCGGACGATGCAGGGGAAGCTGTGTGCGCTAGAGAGTATAACATTTTTGTTTACCTAAGTGCAGAGCGCCGGTGAGCATGTGTGCATGCGCATATGCGCGCGCGCATCGCGTGAGCGGGGACTTGCATATATATTTATATGCAAGTCACCTCGCAAGCGCTGCCCGCTCAGCGAGCTCAGCGCTATCGGGGACGCAGCCTAAGGGTAAAAACTTGCAATGTGAGCATCGGAATGTTCCGTTTGGAGAGAAAGAACATTGTATCCAATGCCTCAGTGTTCAGATTGAATGAAATAAATATTGAAGTCTTTATGGAAGTGTTGCCATGGTCACCGCCGCATATTTTTAGCATTTGTAGTACGTATCACAGAAAGTATGAGCGATCTTTATATGCAGCAAAATGGAGCGATATTTCATAAAAATGCAATATATATATATATATATATATATATATATATATAAATGAGTCATGTAAATGTGAATGTTTGCTCTAGTCATCGTATCATTTTGTTAGGAAACGCAGAATTCAGCTGTAATTAAATTTACTGAATATTAAAATAAATAACTGTGTCCAAATTTGCATTGACAAATGTGTTTCAGAGGGACACAATCTTTAGCAAAAAAGCATCTGGCTCGGTGATTCACGAGATGCTTCTGAACCAGCTGCTCCAGCACGAACACAGGCACACAGAGGTAACCAGATCTATTTTTAAACACTATAATCGTTCTGGAATTATTAAGCTTGGCAACAGAATGACAGACACTCTCAGTACGCTATGAGTCAGTCTTCACTGTGCTGGAGAAGGTTTTGGTCCCATTCAGTTGATTGGAGCTGATCTCTTCCCTAGCATGGCAAATACATCGCCACAGCCGATTGTACGTGGAACCGAGGGTGTTATGAATATGCAAAAAGGGTTGGGATCAATTCTGGATGGGATCAGTTTTGCATCTAGATATTAAGATGAAAGAGGGTCCGTAGGTTGGAGCTCACTTATTTAAGAAAAAATTCTAAGCTAAATGAGTTTCCTGCTGTGAATTATTATTATAATCTTTTTAATAAAGCACTGTCACATTCCGCAGCGCGGTACAATGAGGGGAGCAGAATTATGCAGATTTCATCGGGTGTGGCCAACTCTAGTCCTCAAGGGCCACTAATAGGTCAGGTTTTCAGGATAACCCTGCTTCTGCACAGGTGGCTCAATCGGTGGCTCATTCAAAGACAGCCACTGATTGAACGACCTGTGCTGAAGCAGGGATATTCTGAAAACTTGACCTGTTGGTGGCCCTTGAGGACGAGAGTTGGCCGCCCCTGGATTACATAAACAGAATGACAGTGTGTGATCTTACAATCTACAGGGGTTTGGCATAGCTGAAAGGTGAGAGTGGCTGCTCGTGGTGGGACGGAGTATGCCACAGGATGGAACTTGGTCCAGCCGCACAGCTGGTCCTATCTGGGTTTGGAGGTGTGAATGTCAGGGGGGTATCAGGCTTCCCTAAAGTGGTGAATTTTCAGGGACATTTTAATGGTCTGACAGATACAGTATGGGAGAATCTCAGGATAAATGGTGGGGATTTCCAGAAACGGGGTGCAGTGCGGGAGAATTCTTGTAGGCGGGAGTGTGAAGCGGTTATAAGAGCGGAGAAGAGGCATAAGTCAGGGGCAGAACTGGGAGGAGGGGGTGTTTTGGGGGAAGTGTCACGGGAGACCAGGACAGTTTCACGGGATCAAGCACCAGACAGGACACAGAGATCCAATAAATGGGTGTTTATTTCGGCCGAAGCCAACAGACGCAACAGAATATCACCAACAGAACTGTACTCACTACACAGGGAATACAGGGGGAATCCTAGGTGCCCGGTGCCACCGGAATGGTTTACCTGGTACAGCTTCCACTCCTGTGGGGGGATCGCGAATGCCAGACAGGTCGCAGCAGAGCCACTTTAAATCTCGCCCTCGGAATAACAGGCAACCTCGGTTTCAGGGTGTCTCTGGCTCAATCTCAGAGTAGACAAGAAGAAAAAACACTAGTCGCTCTCGCTCGTGGGAATCATGAATACGAAGGGACTTATAAGAATGTGAGTGAAAGGGTGTGCATACTCTTATATTAAAAAAAACGCGGCTCAACCGAAGCGAATCCTCCTTCGATCCCTGTGGAATAGTGATGGTGTTTTTAGGGAGCGCAGAATCCTATGCAGAAAACAGAGAAAAAGACACATATAGTGCAGGACTGTACGTAATCCAATATGATAAATTGATAGTGTCTTTAAAAGTGGCCAATGCCACAACTCACACGGCCCAGTAAGGACGGATGGTACTGAATGGTATCTTTTGCGGATGTGACTCCATCTGTCTCAGTCCCCTTTGGATCTCATGGAGAATGGAAATGTAGGCCTTCTCGTATGATGATGGAGGGGTAAGCCTCCCCTGTCGTGGTGAAGTGCGATCCTCACCCTGGTGAACACTCAGAGAGATGTGTGTATGAAAAGTAGGTTTATGTAATAAAACAATAACAAATCCGCACTTACATATCAGTTTGTGCGCGATTGCCAAGACAGAGCAAACAGCCATCGTGGATGACGCAGCGCTTATCCGAACACCGCAGCTTGCAGGGAATCCCCTGCATAGGATATGGGAAGCCAATGTTGGGATTTGCGTAGCGGAGCAGTGAATGAGGTAGAGGAGTCTGGCAGAAGTATTTTGCATGGATTGCCAACTAGGAGAAGGTTGCAGTCGTCAAAGCGAGAAAATAAGTAGGTATCTGTATGTGCGTGTGGATTTAGGTCTTGTGCATGGAGTGGAGGCTGAAGGTTATGAGGTGGTGGTCAGAGAGGGAAGGGAGAGTTAGAAGAGTTGGAGAAAAAACTAGGCCAATGAGTGTCAATTGCAGGGAGTAGGAGAGGTAGTTCCCTGGGAGAGATTAAAGGAGGAGATGAAAGAGAGAACTTGGGAGGCAGCAAAGGTATTGGAGGAACCAAAAGCTATGCTAAAGTCACCCAGGATGACAGTCGTGGAGTCAGAAGAGAGGTAGTGAGGATGGCAGGCAGTAAAGTTATCAAGAAAGTAAGAGGTTGGTCCTAGGACAGTGATTAGTCACAGTAACAATGGGAGGAGAGGGGAGAATAGAGGCAGACAGAGGATGGGAAGGACATGGAGGCGGTGTCTGAGGGGATGAGCCAGGATGTTGGAGTAGCTAGGATGCTGAGAGAGTTGGAAATGAATATATCATGGATTGGTGGAAGATTGTGCGTTCCATAGGGCACAGGAAAAGGGAAGGGAGAGGGGAATGGGGATGAGGTTGGGGGCATTGGCGATGAATGGCGGAAAAGGAGACTTTGGGGGTAGGTTGAGTGGCATGAGAGGATTGGTATGTGGATAGGGCCAGGGTTACTGTATGTGTCGCTGCAGGGTAGGAGTGGTCATAGGTAGAGGGAGTAAGAGATGGAGTTGCTGGATTTTGGGGGCGATGACGGGGATGTGATGTGACACGCAGATGGAGTTGATGGGTGCAAATTGAGGGAGATGTCAGTATAGAATGGGAAAGGAAGGTAGGTTTGGGGGAGCAAAAGTACAAATAAGAGAGCAAAGTTAAAGAAGGAACATCAATATTCTTGCAATTCTTTGTACAACAGTATGCTTGTTTTCAGGTTGTAGCTTCCCTCTCCTTTGACCTCACAACAACTTGCCATTCCGAGCTGAATTTTAAGTTTACTTACTGTAACTACATTGTCCAAAGCATTGTACAAAGTATACTTGTCAAGGCTGTGTGATTTAGAAGTACAAATGTTAATGCCTGGCGTGCCAAACAGACCGGCAACGCTTTGCCAGGCAATGGCACTCAATGGGTTGTCTACGTGGAATATGGCATGGCGATGCTTACACATGGTTGTTATTTTGTAGACTGACTGTTGGAGTTGGAAGGGAGAGATAAGCAAGCATGCTTTCACAGTACTGTCCCATCATGGCATGCAGACTGACCTTTCTTCTCTGCAACAGGCAGTCATGTGAGTATTGTGTAGCTGTTAATGACTTTGATAGAATCTCTTTGGCTGATTTTTTTTAAGAGGGCAGTATGTTTTTGCCCAGCCCTAACCGCATACAGTAGGTTTCAGCTTTGTGTTAGGCAGGTGTACTGATGTATTCTTGGTACCAGAGATTACCTGAATCCAATAATCGTACCTTTTGCCCATTTTCAAACTTTTTTTGCAAGGTAAAAAAAAAATTGCAAACTGAATTTTGGTAAATGAACACATTGTAGTGTGGTGCTTCTGTATACTCGTTAATGCAGTGGTTTTCAACTCCAGTCTTCAGGAACCCCCAACAGGTCAGGTTTTAAGGATTTCGCTGCTTCAGCACCAGTGATCTAATCAATGACTCTGTGAAGCACGGGGTATCCTTAAAACCTGACTTGTTGGGTGTTCTTGAGGACTGGCGTTGAGTAGCACTGCTCTTGTACTATCACGCTTTCACCGCGACTTGTGGCCAAACACCATGTATGTATTGCCTACCTAAAGGGGAGACATAGGAGGATTCTGCTAACAAGGCAATATATAAATAATGTATCCAATTGCAGCAGTGTCTTAGTTTACTGTAAAGTACAAATAAATTGCACCAGTGAACATCACCTTTCTGTATAAGAACCTGCAGTCCATATTCTGATGCCATCATTGACACAAGGAACGTTAATACATCTTCCCAGGGTATTACATTCTATAAACACAATTAGGTAGAGGATGATGATGGATCGCACTGCCACAAAGATCCAACTCCCAGTGGAACCGGAAAACATGAAACAAAAATGCACACTCCAATCTGGCAATAGGTCTGGTTAATTGCAGGTAGGCAGAGCAACAAGACAACACGAACGCACCTACGCGTTTCATGCACAGGGCGTTCGTGTTGTCTTGTTGCTCTGCCTACCTGCAATAAACCAGACCTATTGCCAGATTGGAGTGTGCATTTTTGTTTCATGTTTTCCGGTTCCACTGGGAGTTGGATCTTTGTGGCAGTGCGATCCATCATCATCCTCTACCTTGCTGTCTACTTACCTGGATGGGCTGCATGCCCTGGATGTCTAGAACGTCCATTCAAGCACAAAGGTAAAGGGCCGCAGTGCCCTATCATATATATATGAATACCTGTGCTCCTGTATTGTGATATTGCTTATCTGGTCGGGTGTATACTGTGTTTAAGCTGTGGAGGTCAAGTGGACCCCACTAGACACTTATCCCTTCCTATGCACATGCAATTACTATTTCAGGACTTTCCATTGTCATCTTGATTATTAACATATGTTTTGGATGGAATTCTCTCTAATTTTGGATGCATCACATCTCTTCTACCTTATAAACACAATTAGTTTAACATCTTTTTGTCCTCTCCTGTGCTTTTGGGTTTGTGTACCCGTAACTACATAACCACAAAGTGTATGCAAACAGAGACAAAGGGGCTCATTACATTGGCGATGCAAAATCACCCAATAATGTTCGTATCAATAGTTGAAGATACAAAACCCTCCCCTCTGCTGTTCCCAGCAAAGTATTTTGGACGTACTGCTGCTTTAGCAGAGTTTTTGTGAGGGAATATATCTTGTTTCTGTCCATAACACCTCACATGGACTGCAGCAAGCTATTATTAAAGTCTTTGAATGACATCTAAAGTGTGTGAAATAAAATGTCAGAAACCATTGATTTATTCACTGCAGCGTTATTGGATATAAGGCCAAGAACATCCCTCTAATCCTCTTTAGCAGCAAGCATGATACTTATTGACCTGTGTGCAGTATCACCTGAAGAGCTTTCACTGCTCTTGCCTAAACAGAAGATGAGTTTTATTACTTCTCAAACCATTTCTCGTCATAATAAGATCTTGCCTTCATTAGAGGTTCGAATATAGAGTGCATTGGGAAGAGCCGCCTTCCAAAAATAACTTTGCGCATAATGCTGGAATCCTTCAGATATACTTTAGCGGCCGGCCTTATAATGAGCGAGATGCATGAATACAAAGAAAAGTGGGGTTTGGTGCAACCGCTCCAGTTTCTGCTTTCTGTTGTATCAAATGCAAGAAGTTTGTTTGCCAAGACTCTAACTCCTGGAGCTAAGTGTTAGGCAGAGAGGGTGGAATTGGCCTTCATAAAATGATCTCTGGGTCGTTACGTTTCCTTCCTGATATAGTACACCTAATAATTATTAAATGGAAATAAATCTCTTTAATGTCTCATTAAATATATGGAAGTTGATCATTAGGTTTCTCATATTTCATTTGAAATCAATTCCCTCGTGCAATCAGACTTACTACTTCTCCGAGTATTTTTTGATGTTCCATAAAATGAACAACTGCTATAAGATACTCAATACTTGATACATGCCGCCATTAACATGTGTGCGTAAAAAGAATTGTTGATGATCTTCTACTGTTGCCTTGTATGTTTTTCACCTATTGCTCCTTCATCGTTTGAGAAAACAAGTAAGAAAGGCGCGGGATTGACATGGGTTTATTTATACGCGTTTTCCTTCCTGCTTTCTCCCAAATTTATGAACGGGATAAAAACGGAGAATCCCATGCAAAGTAAATAAATATTTTCTTGATAAATCTGGTGCAAATATGTAGCCAAAATGTAAGAAATAACCCTATTGTGTTTGTAACGTTACATTGATTATAAAGCGCGGTGTAAACAAGCAGATCTGTGTATAGTGTGAGCTTGATAGGAAATATTCGTGTTTGGAATAGTGACCGTGCCACGTATAGTGACATCGTTTCTCCTGTGTTTAATGTGATAAGAAAATGGGCAGCATTTAGCAGACATCACCAGGTGCAGACCATGGACTACAGTTACCTGCTAGAGCTCCTGAAACATATTGAAGACCAGTGGGATCCTGCCATGTGCCAAAAAGAACAGGTATGTTACAATGTGGGGTATAAAAGTGCATTTCCACTTCTGCTGCAAAGTCACAAGGTATGCAGGCCTGCTGTAACCAATTCTGCAACAGGTGCCAACAATACCAGGAACCATATGCACACAGTGGGTGTGGGAGTGTGTGTGGGAGTTCTGTGTGTGTGATGGTGTCTGCGTGTGGGAGTGTCTGTGGGGTGTGTGGAGGTGTGTGTGTCGAACTGAGTGTGTGTTGGAGATTGTGTGTGTGTGTGGGGGACTGTGTGTGTGTGTGGGGGGGGGCAGTGTGTTTGGGGGGACAGTGTGTTTGGGGGACAGTGTGTTTGGGGGGACAGTGTGTTTGGGGGACTGTGAGTGTGGGAGACTGTGAGTGTGTTAGCGGGAGTGTGCGTGGGGGGATGCTAAAAGCCAGCCTAGTATTTGGGGGAAATTGTGAAGCTTGTCCCCCCATTCCACCTTTGCTTTGAGTATTGGCACCACTAATATACAAAATGTTTTAGAATGCACAAATCTGGTTTCTATGGAAACTGTGGAGCTGTTTAATACAGAATCCAGGGCCATATTTGGACAGAAGATTGTTAAGGAATATCTAAAGACACCGTACGGGGAATATGCTCTGAACTTTATCTCTCTCGCATCTCCCAACATGTTTTTGCTTTATTATTTGCTTTTTGTAAGTCCGTAGTCAAATCAAACTTACAAATGTTTGCCAGAGCCTGAATGGAATTAAATGTATAGATTTATCACATATCTATATTTTTACCTGTCCATCTATTACTCTCTTTGCTTCAACTACTTTTACTACATAAAATACACACAGCAGCATATGTTTTAGACAAGCAAATCTCGTGAAAGAAATGTAATATTTTCTTTTATAAACCTGGTGGGTTTTTTACACTCCATATAAAATCTCCTAAAATATCCAGCAGTATAAAAGGGGGGTACAACTGTTTGATATGCTGTCATATATTCAGAATAATTAGCTGCTTGTTCATTTTATGACTTAATAGGGGTTAATACAGCAGGGGTGCACAAACTGGGGGGTGTGAAGTTTTCTGGGGGTGGGGCGCGGCGCTTACCGAGGCTATGAACTCTTCCCTACAACATTTAAATTAAATGCCGGGGGAGCGCACGAGGCCTCTGTGTATCCCTATATGGAAAATAGCTGAAGCGCTCAAATGCAGGTATATCTCAAAATGATAATAAGCCAGACCACTGTACCAGGGTACTAACAATTGATATAGTACCTATTGTGTCATATAATGGGTACTATCCTCCTGAAGACAGGTGGTGTGTGGTGCAACCCACTCACCATATGTCTCATTGGCAGGTTCCCCTGAAAAATATGCAAATACTCACATCCTGGTAGGGCAGGCAGGCAGGCTGTGCAGCTACTCAATGCAATACAGGGAAAAGGGAGACCAAAAAGCGCACCAGCACAAACGGAGCAGGAAGAAACCAGAACAAAAAAATGATTAAAAGGGCACTTTAATGTGGCAAAAGACCCATCCAATGCATTTCGAACGTCGCAGCGTTCTTTTTCAAGGATAAAACACAATGTGATAACATCCATTATATACCCTCTTACCTGTGGGCCATTTCGCGCCAAAAATCAGAACCTGATGACGTCATAACAGAGCGACTCAGTGCCGATCTAAGGGCAAAAGGAAGTACCAAAGGCAGTGTGGCCATTTTGGATGTGGGCAAACATAGGAACACAATAACAAAGCTTTATTGACCATTCCAGCAGAACAAAATACATTGCTGCTAACTGGACAAGCATATTTAAACGAAATAAAGCTATATTAAACTAAACTAATGCTTAATAAAGGGTACTATTATATCAAGAAAAAACATGAACAAGGTGGATTAAAAAACTAGCTGTGTTGCAACTAAGTTATATACAAAAAAAAAAAAAAGTTAAAAATAAAAACCTCTAGACATGATTAAAAAAATGTGCAAGAAAAGTAAATTTAAAGACATATTCCACATACATACTGCATAACACAGATTGTGTACCTAAATCATAGGAACCAGGGAAATACAACCATTATAAAATATGAAGTATTATCCACAAGATACATCAAAGAACAATTTAAGCTTACATATTAGCATAATATTTGCATGATAAGGCATAGGTTCAAAGGTTATAATGACAAGAATATAATGTCCAATATAATGACAATTGTCTTATTTAATCTGTATTACCAACTAATTACACCATAATACGTCTATCACAAAAATGTTTACAAAAAATGTGTTAGTTGCCAGTCAATGTTCAAGCCCATAGGGAAGCGCGTTTGGAGAGTGAAGATCCAATACGCCTCCCTACGGTCCAGAAGGTTGATATGATCACCTCCTCTAGATTTAGAAATAACTGATTCAATCCCCAAAAAGGAAAAATTATTAATTCCTCCCTGACCACATTCAGTGAAATGTTTTGAGACTGGATGATTAGTGTCTCTCAATTTTATGAGCCTTAAATGCTCTAACATCCTGACCTTAAGGGCTCTAGTCGTCCTCCCCACATACCTCTTGCCACAACCACATGTTATTAGATAAATCACAAATTGACTTTTACAATTTATAAAACTGTTAATCTTAAATTCCTTATTTGGTAATATATTCACACCATGTGGCGGTGGCAAGGCAAACTGGAAAAAACTTTTGGCAGGCTTCATGTGTTTACATGCACTACAAGAGCCACATTTGAAGGAACCCCTAGTGATAAAAGTTTTTTTGAAACCAGAAGATTTGAGTTCACTTGGTGAAACATGAGATCCAATTGTTCTCGCTCTACGATATACAAAAGTAGGACCAGAATCCACATATTTTTTAAGGACAGGGTCCATGGATAAGACATTCCAATGTTTTGAAATTATAGAGTTTACTTTTCCACTTTGTTTACTAAATTGTGAAATAAAAAGAGGACATTTGTTTTTTGATTCTGTCAGTCCATGTGAGTCCTGTTTAATACCAATTGTCTTAACATTGTTAACAAGGCGAGAATCTCCAATTGGATGTGTGGGCAACAATGATGCTCTCTCTGTATGTAATGCATTTTCAAATGCAATTGCTAAATGTGATTTGGGGTATCCCCTTTCCAAAAATCTCCTTGTAAGCTCCTCAGACTGAGAAAGGAAACCACTCATAGTGGAACAATTCCTTCTCAGTCTGAGGAACTGTCCCCTTGGTATGGCCTTTATGACATGGGATGGGTGGCAGCTGTCCGCCCTAAGAAAGGTGTTCCTGGCATTTTGCTTCCTATAAACATCCGTTTGGATTTTTTTGTCTATGTCTACAAATAATTGTAGATCCAGAAATTCAATGTGATGGAAATGAAAATTTAATGTAAATCTTAGATTATAAAGATTATTATTAAGATAAGATACAAAAGTGTGAAGTGTAGTGACATCCCCCCTCCAAATAATAATTAGGTCGTCCACAAATCTTTTATAAAAAACAATATTGTGACGAAATAAATTAGTGCTCGAATAAATAAAAAGTGCTTCCCACCATCCCATAAATAAGTTCGCAAAAGAAGGAGCAAAACTTGTACCCATAGCAGTGCCAATAAGTTGCAAATAAAACTTACCATTAAATGTGAAAAAGTTGTGCGTGAGTAAAAAGTGTATAGCGTCCAAAATAAAAGCCGATTGAAAGATTGATATTTCTGGTATCTCAATAAATTGGCGGACCGCTGGCAAACCATGGTCATGTTGTATAACAGAATACAGAGAGGTAACATCAAGTGTTACCCACAGGTAATCATTACCCCATTTAACATTTTTGATCTGATCAAGAAGATCACCAGAGTCCCGTATAAATGAGGGCAATTTCCTAACAAATGGCTGAAGAAAACCATTAACATATCTTGACAGACCATCTCCCAAAGATCCAATACTAGAGACAATGGGACGACCTGGAGGGTCGACCAATGTCTTGTGGATCTTTGGGAGATGGTGGAAGATAGGAATAATGGGATGAGATGGAATAATGAATTTAACCTCGTCCTTCGACAGAACTTCCATAATAACACCTGAGTCAACCAGTTCTACAAGGAACTCCAAGAATTGCGGTGTGGGGTCGGCGGATAGTACACGATAGGACCGGCCATCATCCAGTTGGCGTAATGCCTCCCTGATGTAACCGTCTCTGCCCTGCACCACCACCGCACCCCCCTTGTCCGCACTCTTAATGACCAATGCAGAATTATTTTTCAAAGATTTTAAAGCTAAACGCTCACTTTGATTCAAATTGTCATGATCTATATAGGATAGGGAAAATCCCTGAGCTAGAAGACGAAGGTCTCTTATAACCAGATTTTCAAACATAGTCAGAAATTGACCCTTGACATGAGTGGGGTAGAACACAGAACTCCTTTTTAGGCCTGAATTCCATTCAGAAAATGTAGGAATATTAACATCATCAACCGTCTGTTCAGATAAAAGATCATTCATATCTTGCAGGGTACAAAAATCATTAAATGTATGTAAAGCAATAGATACCGGAGGAACAGAGTCGGATGAGGGGACATCACTCTCGGTAGCGTATGATGGCCCCCCATCTAAATCCTCATCTCCGGTCGACCTAGTAACATTTGGAATAAAATTGTCAAAAAACTTTTTCAAGGATAATTTCCGAACAAACTTATACACATCAATAGTGGTTTCGAACAAATTAAAGTTCATTGAAGGTGAAAATTTTAGGCCTTTATCCAGTAGTGACAACTCTGTAGGAGAGAGAGCAGTTCCTGAAATATTTATAACATTAGATATATCATTCAAAACTTCTTCCTTTTGGAGGCGGACCTGTAGCCCCCTCCTCCTCCCCCCCCCTCCTCCCTCTTCTGATTCTCTTGTGTCCTTTTGAAATAAAGGGAAAGATTTTGGTTGTTGCTGTTGCTGTCTCTGTTGATTAACATTTTGATAAGAAAAAGCATCCTGGGACCTAGGTGGTTGACCCCAAAAGGTGCGTCCACCCCTCCCTCGCCCCCTGGATGGAGCTCCACGACCACGATGATCATCATTCTCAAATTCTCAAATGTATTGACAAAAGATACAGAATGAGAGGTAGAGGCAGTTTCTGCATCTGAAACATCAGATTCGCCACTCTGATAATCCACATTCTTAGATTTTAAAATGGACTTATTGGGAGTAGATTTACACTGAATGAATGATTTATCTTTGTTATTTGATCTTTCCTGAATAGAATTTATCCTCTGCCAATGGTAAACCTGGTTCTTTTCATAGTCATATCTGTCCCGATCATATTTAATTTGTTTTTTAGACATAATACCACATTCCACATTTTTTACCGTTTTGGAGAGAATAACATCAAATTCCTTAAAGCCCTTTAAACCTTTGAAACTGTATAGGTTTTTTTGCAGTTCTGTGATTTGAATATCAAGCTGATCTTTCTCCTTCATTTTCTGAAACACTATTAACTCCATCAAACGAAAAGAGCAGTCATTGAGGGCTGTCACCCATCTATTTTCAAAATCCACATCCGGAAAACCAAAGGAGGGGGCTTTTTTAACCCTTAGTCCTCTTGGGATCCTTTTACATTTAGCATAGTTCTCCAGGCTTATAATGTCCCACCATAAGCGGTTCTTATGAATCAATAAACTTTCCAATTTTTGAAAGTGGATTTTGAGATCAGAGATGTCAGTGGTATCCAAATCCACAATGTTATCAAACACACGTAAAGCTTGTTTTTTTCTCTGTGTATCATCACAAGTGTTGAAAAAATAAGTATCCGAAATATCTTCTAATTCATCCATATTATCCCCTGGTTCCTCCATACCAATATAATGGAACACAAAGGGGGTACTGAAGCCACAAAAAAGTAACTATAAAAGTGTATAAAAAACAAAAATATAAAAATTAGGGATCTTCCTTTTAAATTCAAAGATTAAGCTCCAAAAAACCTATGCATGTGCGGCTCCAACCTGTATATATTGCAATATGGAAAATAGCTGAAGCGCTCAAATGCAGGTATATCTCAAAATGATAATAAGCCAGACCACTGTACCAGGGTACTAACAATTGATATAGTACCTATTGTGTCATATAATGGGTACTATCCTCCTGAAGACAGGTGGTGTGTGGTGCAACCCACTCACCATATGTCTCATTGGCAGGTTCCCCTGAAAAATATGCAAATACTCACATCCTGGTAGGGCAGGCAGGCAGGCTGTGCAGCTACTCAATGCAATACAGGGAAAAGGGAGACCAAAAAGCGCACCAGCACAAACGGAGCAGGAAGAAACCAGAACAAAAAAATGATTAAAAGGGCACTTTAATGTGGCAAAAGACCCGTCCAATGCATTTCGAACGTCGCAGCGTTCTTTTTCAAGGATAAAACACAATGTGATAACATCCATTATATACCCTCTTACCTGTGGGCCATTTCGCGCCAAAAATCAGAACCTGATGACGTCATAACAGAGCGACTCAGTGCCGATCTAAGGGCAAAAGGAAGTACCAAAGGCAGTGTGGCCATTTTGGATGTGGGCAAACATAGGAACACAATAACAAAGCTTTATTGACCATTCCAGCAGAACAAAATACATTGCTGCTAACTGGACAAGCATATTTAAACGAAATAAAGCTATATTAAACTAAACTAATGCTTAATAAAGGGTACTATTATATCAAGAAAAAACATGAACAAGGTGGATTAAAAAACTAGCTGTGTTGCAACTAAGTTATATACAAAAAAAAAAAAAAATCCAATTGGAGATTCTCGCCTTGTTAACAATGTTAAGACAATTGGTATTAAACAGGACTCACATGGACTGACAGAATCAAAAAACAAATGTCCTCTTTTTATTTCACAATTTAGTAAACAAAGTGGAAAAGTAAACTCTATAATTTCAAAACATTGGAATGTCTTATCCATGGACCCTGTCCTTAAAAAATATGTGGATTCTGGTCCTACTTTTGTATATCGTAGAGCGAGAACAATTGGATCTCATGTTTCACCAAGTGAACTCAAATCTTCTGGTTTCAAAAAAACTTTTATCACTAGGGGTTCCTTCAAATGTGGCTCTTGTAGTGCATGTAAACACATGAAGCCTGCCAAAAGTTTTTTCCAGTTTGCCTTGCCACCGCCACATGGTGTGAATATATTACCAAATAAGGAATTTAAGATTAACAGTTTTATAAATTGTAAAAGTCAATTTGTGATTTATCTAATAACATGTGGTTGTGGCAAGAGGTATGTGGGGAGGACGACTAGAGCCCTTAAGGTCAGGATGTTAGAGCATTTAAGGCTCATAAAATTGAGAGACACTAATCATCCAGTCTCAAAACATTTCACTGAATGTGGTCAGGGAGGAATTAATAATTTTTCCTTTTTGGGGATTGAATCAGTTATTTCTAAATCTAGAGGAGGTGATCATATCAACCTTCTGGACCGTAGGGAGGCGTATTGGATCTTCACTCTCCAAACGCGCTTCCCTATGGGCTTGAACATTGACTGGCAACTAACACATTTTTTGTAAACATTTTTGTGATAGACGTATTATGGTGTAATTAGTTGGTAATACAGATTAAATAAGACAATTGTCATTATATTGGACATTATATTCTTGTCATTATAACCTTTGAACCTATGCCTTATCATGCAAATATTATGCTAATATGTAAGCTTAAATTGTTCTTTGATGTATCTTGTGGATAATACTTCATATTTTATAATGGTTGTATTTCCCTGGTTCCTATGATTTAGGTACACAATCTGTGTTATGCAGTATGTATGTGGAATATGTCTTTAAATTTACTTTTCTTGCACATTTTTTTAATCATGTCTAGAGGTTTTTATTTTTAACTTTTTTTTTTTTTTGTATATAACTTAGTTGCAACACAGCTAGTTTTTTAATCCACCTTGTTCATGTTTTTTCTTGATATAATAGTACCCTTTATTAAGCATTAGTTTAGTTTAATATAGCTTTATTTCGTTTAAATATGCTTGTCCAGTTAGCAGCAATGTATTTTGTTCTGCTGGAATGGTCAATAAAGCTTTGTTATTGTGTTCCTATGTTTGCCCACATCCAAAATGGCCACACTGCCTTTGGTACTTCCTTTTGCCCTTAGATCGGCACTGAGTCGCTCTGTTATGACGTCATCAGGTTCTGATTTTTGGCGCGAAATGGCCCACAGGTAAGAGGGTATATAATGGATGTTATCACATTGTGTTTTATCCTTGAAAAAGAACGCTGCGACGTTCGAAATGCATTGGACGGGTCTTTTGCCACATTAAAGTGCCCTTTTAATCATTTTTTTGTTCTGGTTTCTTCCTGCTCCGTTTGTGCTGGTGCACTTTTTGGTCTCCCTTTTCCCTCTGTGTATCCCTAACCTTGTCTCCGGTGGCGTCCTGCGACGTGTCGCCATGGCAACGCAATGTCACATGATGCCGTGGCGTCAAATGACGCCGCCGGAGAAAGGTAGGGGGTGGCGCACGAGCGGGGGGGAGAGCAGGTAGGGGGCGCAAAGAAAAAAGTTTGCGCACCCCTGTGATACAGTATTATCATGCACATACTTCTCTAACAATGTCCGTATAATCACTTGATCTAAGTGATCTGTAGGTTTGGATACTTCTGCTTCTTGTCTCACATTCTAATAATATGAGATTTCCTATTGTCCGACCACAGGAGCAGAGTCTGGCTGAAAGCTTCACACTTTTCACTGAATACTGCCTCTCCCTGCTGAAAAAGCTTAGAGAGACCTTCCCTGTTCTTAACACGACTGTCATTAACCGCCTGGAATTCCTGCTAAGGTAAACCAGGAAGAGCTGAAGCGATCAGAACGTATCAACTGATGAATGTTATTTAAAACGTTCTCTTTCTGATTAGCTTCATCGTTCTTGTTGCTCTATTACAGGTGCCTTGCTCAAATTCACAACATGCAAGCGTTTAAAATGGTGTGTCCTTTCCATAATGAACTGCATCTGGAAATTGCAACCGTTGTAAAGGTATCTTGTTCCTTCACTGTTATACAGTATACGTGTAAATGTGCACTAATTAAAAGTGCAGGTCTGGGAGGTCAACTGCACCTGGAGTCAGCACTGTGGGTGTCAAAATGTTTTTATGAGATGCTTCTTTTAAGAATTTTCAGCTGGGCTTTAAAAATGGAGAGGCGGTGCTTGATGAATATTGAGTGAAAGAGCGTTCCATAGGTTGGGAGACATTATGGTTAAAAACGGTTTAGGAGGGCTGTACAGGTGAAAGGGGCAAATATCTGTGTATTGAGAGATGCAGTTGAGCTGGATGGAGATGCAGAGTGTAGTGCCTTAAAGAAATGAAGGAATTCTGTGTTTGTAGGAAGCCAGCAGAGGGATTTCAGGAGGTCAGAAGCAGGTACGTGTCTCGAGGAGCAGGAGGTGGTTCGAGTAGCAGCATTTGTAATAGATTGTAGTGGAGAGAGGCGTGAGGCAGGTGGGGCCAGATATAAGAATGTTGCAGTAATCAAGGCGGGACAGGACGAGGGCATGCATTCGTGCTTTGAGTCATCGAGGAGCAGAGGAAAGGGTGTAATTACGCAGTATTGTGAAGGCAGAAACTGCCAGATTGAGTCATAGTGTTTATATGAGGGGAGAAGAAAAGTGAGGAGTTGAATGTAACCCCTAAACAACGTACATGGGTGGATAGCAGTGTTATTGACCTTAAGGCTAAGATTATACACGAGCTGCAGGGCGGCAGCGCAATCCGGTGACGTCACCGCTGCGATCCGGCAAAGCGGCAACTTGAACTGTAGCCAGGAGGCAGCCGGAGGAGACAGGGAGGCGTGGCGGAGGCGTGGCCGTGAGCGGTTCAACCTCATTGGCTGACCCGCTCACGTGACGTAGCTGTCACCTGGCTAAAACAATTTTCAAAGTCTCCTCACCAGTCTGCCGCTTTGCAGTTCAGCCTGCGCGGCGGCGAGATTGGTATGTTTATTTTCACTGTATTTATGCACTTTGTTTTTCGCTGCATGAGGCGACGCCGCTGCGCGATTTTAGGTATAATCACAGCCATACAGAGAAGGGAACAATGGGACTGGTTTAGGAGGGAATATGAGAAGCTCCGTCTTAAATATATTAAAATGGAGGTGACAGAGGGCAATCCAAGCAGAGATGAGTGATGGGCAATCCGGGATTTGTGATTAGAATTGGAGAAACATGCTCTTCTGTCCGTTGTTTATGTTTGCATGTAGTCTGCCTCCTCTAAACGAAGACCTCACGTTTCAACTCGTGGGAGTCACGGTGTGGGTGGGAAGTAGCATAAGTAGCCTGATGATCTGGAGTCAGGGATCATACTTCCTGGAAGAAACCTTTTTAAATTCATCTAAATCAATGTTAATGTAAAAAAGGACAAAGGTAAAAGTTCCATCCAAAAAGAAATCATAGAGAAGTATTCGTGTATCAGGTGGTGTGAACAATACTGAGATATAGAAAGCGATAACCACTAACAGAAATATGACAAATACAATGAAACACCCAGAAGAAGAAGAAGCTCAGGGCTCTTTGTGACTCTTGTTCTGTGTGAACAAAGAAATAAGAGACATTAGAACACCTGTGGTCAGTATTTATTTTCCTACATACAGCACGTAGTTGGCTTCATTCTACAATAACTCCTCCTTGGAACAAGAGCTCACAGTGTCATAAAAAAACCTAGTGCCACAAAACAGGCTAATTTGTATCTATTTATTTGCATGTGTGCCTTGTGGGAGTGGGTCATATGTTGGTAACGCAATCCTGCCTATCATCTTGATAAAACCGCTCACTAGTTTAGAAAGCTCCTAGGAGTTTCTCACAGCGACCTCAAACAAAAAGGAAAAACGGCTGATCGTTTGGGTTCAATGTATCGCGGGATCATACTGAGCTAAATAATCTCACCTGTGAAAGCCCGGCTTTTTATAAAATACTCTAGTAATGGTGTTAAATGCTGGAGTTCTGTTGCTTCTTGCAGTGAATAGGTTGAAACTGAGTGGGTTTTTGAAAGAGTCGCCCTCATTTGATTGAATCATTCGCTTTAATGTGTGTTTTCTAGAAAGGCACATTGGAATGGTACGAAAAAACACACGCCTCCTTCAAACCAGAAGAAAAGGTGAGTTTTAAGGATTTGCTTTATTCTGGCATGTTACAAAAAGAGACACAGCATAGTTATACATGTAACCAACTTGTCCAACTTAGAAATACACTCATGATCATTCCCGTGTGTGCCTTATATTCTATCTGCGCCCTATTGAACGTTTAATACATGAGAACACCTGTAAAAACGTTTTACTTTGGCAAGAAGTAACAAACGGAAATCTGTGAGGGTTACCAAACAAAGTCTAATGTGTGCATTCCACATCAGAGATATGTACAAAATCCCACGAAATACAATTAGATGTTTTATTTAATAATAATAATAATAATAGCATGTTAGTGTATAGCGCTGCTAGTTTTACGTGGCGCTTTACAGAGACATTTTGCAGGCACAGGTCCCTGCCCTGTGGAGCTTACAATCTATATTTTTTGGTGCCTGAGGCACAGGGAGATAAGGTGACTTGCCCAAGGTCACAAGGAGCCGACACCGGGAATTGAACCAGGTTCCCCTGCTACTCAGTGTCGTTACTCACAGAGCCGTTCCTTCTCCCTATTTTATAATAAAGGTGTTCAGTACTTTTTTGCACATGCGTCAGTTTTGCAGCTGGCAGACTTTGATAAGTGACCGACCTGGGTATGTTGTTTTATATGTTACATTTGAATGTTATGTATATATTCGTTTATAGAATGACGTGGAACAGCTGAGATGTCTGGTGAAGCTGGCTGACGCCGTACACGAAGATATAGAAAAGAGTCAAAATGTCTATAACAAACTCTTTGTCAGGTAGGTTACAAAAATACAACAGCGTTCTTGCCCCTGGTGTGGGTAACACACTGCTCACTATGTATTAAATAGACTCCACAATTTTCATCTGAATAAGGTATGAGTTTGCAATGAAAATCAATAGAAGCGGAACAGATTTTCCTCCCAATACTCCCTCATTTCACATGTTGGTCGGTATGGGGGATATTAGAACCCTTTGTCTAAATTATCTGCAAATCGTATACAGAACAGGAGTCAACATATATTTTCAAGTAGCCACACAGGATACAAAATGCATTTGCAAACTTTTTTTTTACCACCTTCAAGTCCTGGTGAATCAGAATTTTTAAAGGCTAAAAGTTTTTCAGAAATCACACATTTCCACCATCAATTCAGTGTTTTGCCAATGAATCACAGCTTAGTCACGATTCACAAGTAATTTGCCAATAATTGTCTTCTCTCCTGCAAATGTCATATTTCAAGCTGGAAAGGGAGTAAGTATCATTAACCAGTTCGCTACTTGTTGCGAATAAAAAAAATAGAAGGCCAATTTTGTATGGTTCACAAACTCAGTCAAAAGCTTCACACAATCTCTAATACAGGGATATCTCAGGCCACAGAATTCCATAACCAGGCCCCAACTGATCGATGTAGCTAGAGCTATGGTCCCAACCCGGTGCCCATGGGCACCATATGCCCACCAAGCCTTTTGTCAGTGCCGTCGACAGGGGGGAGAGTCGGGACAACTGCTCTACCTGCTGCACTGGACCCGGACTCCCTCCCCCTAGCCCCCCTGTAGCGTGCCTGGACTCCTCCCTACCCCCCTGGAGCGGGCCCGGCCTCCCTCCCCCCTGCAGCGGGCCCGGCCTCCCTCCCCCCTGCAGCAGGCCCGGTCTCCCTCCCCCTGCAGTGGGCCCAGCCTCCCGCCCCCCCCCCCCTGCAGTGGGCCCAGCCTCCCGCCCCCCCCTGCAGTGGGCCCTACTCTCTCGTGCTGGAGGCCTCCCCCTGTGGTAAGTGCATTTTGTGTGTGTGCACGTTAATTGGTTGGAACCCGCCCCTCCTTAACTCGCAAGTGTGCCCATGGGCACAACAATGTTTAAGACCCCTGTGGTAGAGGGTGCTTGGTGGTCGAGCAGTGAGCGGAGGATTTGCGCAGGCCAGAGGTCCTGGCTGTTCCCCGTCACGCCATGCGTAAAGGCCTCCGGAATTTCTGTAAACAAAAGAAAACTGTTAATGAAAACATTTTCATCCCTTAATCATAATTTAATAAATACATTTGTCTGCTTTCTCATTGTTCTTTTTATTGATTTTCCAACATTGCTGGTAAACATAACGGATTTCAACGCATCTTTACAATTTTCCATGTTTCAATTATGCTTTAAAGAATAAAAATATATAAGTAAAAAGGTATAAATCAGATGCTCAAACTTAATTAACTGTTCCTTATTGGTCTCCGTTCCCATTTTATCTAATGTCTTCCGTTGAGTGAGATATGTTTTAACCGTTCCCAAGTTTGGAATTGCCCCATTATAGACTTTCTAGCTGCCAGGAGTATAATTTCAGCAATCCTTGGGATTCCTGAGCCCCCAGTAACTTCTTTGCACCCTTCCATGTTCCCAAATAAAACTGGTAGAGGTTCCTTCACAGTTACCACTTTTGTCATGTCATGTGTATATATATTAGAACCTGGTACCAAAAATCAGATATACTTGGGCATTCCCATAGGCAGTGTTTTAGATCTGCTTTAATAAGCTGACATTTCAGGAATTTATTTAGATCCTTTTCTATCTGTTTATATTGGATATCAAACGCATAATATGCTCTATGTAGTAATTTAAATTGTAATTCCCTCCATGTCTCTGATATTATTGTTAGTCGCCTGGTTCTACCCAATCCTACCAGCTAAGAGTCAATCTCAGTTATTTCTGGGAAGTCCTTGTTCCACTTGGCTGCCACTTTTTGCAATTGCTTGCCATGGTCTTTATCTCGGATCCAATCATATAATTCAGAGATCGAATATGTAATATTATTTTCAGTCCTAAAGTAGCTATCAAACATGTTGTTTTCTAATATCTCTTTCTTATAGTTCTCTAGGCTCTTACAGTAATGTAGGATCTTCATGTAGGGGAAGTAGTGAGATTGTGGGAATTCATTCTTAACTCTGAGCTCTTCAAATGACATAAAGGGTTTCTGTATCTTACAGCTGCCTTATATTTTTTATTCCTTTGGGAGAAATAGTTTTGACATCGCAATTCTATTTCTGCCTTTGTTCCATAACCTTATTTATTGCACTATTAATCAATTTTATGTCTGCATGGCGAACCAGGATAGGCAGCATCTGCAATGGGTATATAATCCTAGCGAAGCTGGTCATCTTAACGAGTTAGCATCTACCCTTGCCAGCTTTCCAGCTCTTTAATCACTTTGGTTAAAATTGATTTAAAATTGCTTGCGTTCAATTTTTCAAGGTCGGGATCTATATTAACCCCCAAGTATCTGATTGGTTGTCTTGTCTTTTTAAAAGGGAGGTCTTCCTCCCACCTAACATTATTGATGCGAGACAGCACTAGAATCTCAGTTTTGGAGGCATTAATTATAAACCCCATACATTTTCCATATTCTTTAAGTGTCTCATATATTTTTTTATCCGCTGTTTCCGGATTAGAGACAAACATCAGCAGGTCATCTGCAAAAAGAGCCAACTTCACTTCCTTATTTCCTATTTCAATACCTTTATAGTCTGTCATGTCCCTAAGGAACATAGCCAATGGTTCCATTGCTATGTTGAATAGCAATGGCGACAAGGGACACCCTTGCCTTGTTCCTCTGTATAATTTAAATTCATGGGAGAGTATTCCCGCTGCCATGATCAGTGACTTTGGACCCTCATACATAGTTCTTATCATGTTAAGAAACATGCCCGATATTCCCATTCTTTGAAGTATTAAATAAAAATTCCCATCTAACATTATCAAAGGCTTTTTCTGCGTCTACCGAAATAATTACATTGTTCCTATTATCTTGTGGATTTGATTTGGTCCAATAAAGAGCGCCTAATACTTTTCTTACTGTATGTTCTTCACTGAAGATCTACCCTTTACAAACCCTGTCTGATCTTTATGGATCAGGCCTGGTAATACTGTGGCCAGCCTCCCTGCCAGAATTTTTGAGAGAATTTTTACATCCTGATTTAATAAGGATATGGGTCGATATGAACCTGGCACAAGAGGGTCTTTACCTTCTTTATGTAAAATTCTGATGAATGCTGTTTTCCCAGTCTCCAAATATTTCCCTCTGGCTACTATATCTTTGGAGGCGTTTTGCATGGGTAGTCCTACTTCTGGCCCCAATATCTTATAGGATTCGGCGGTAAAGCCGTCAGGCCCTGGTGCCTTCCCATTTTTAGGTTTCTTTATGACAGCCTCTATTTCTTCCCTAGTAATCGGAGCGTTAAGTTCTTGTTGCTCTTCATTTGTTATTTTTGGGAACTTTAATCCCTGTAAAAACTTGTCTTGAGCGACATAATCCTGCTCACTGGTAGTATACAGATTTTGATAAAAGTCCCTAAACACTGTACATATTTCTTCAGGAGCTGATGATGGTTCACCTGACGCTTTACAGTTGTAATCCAGGGGGAGCATGAAGGGAAAAGAACATAAAACAGGAAAAAACAATCTAAGTGCAGACAATAAAATTCAAGTGATATAAATTCTGCGTTCTTTCTTGGCTCATATGTGATGTCTACTTACAAGATGTAAGTCAAAATCAAGCGGTTTTGACACTCAATGGTCTCTGCTGTGCAGGTATTCCCACCAGGTGATAGGGTCTCCAGCTCTCAGCTCCGCAGCAAAGTGTATGTAAAAGAAATACAGACCATAGTGCAGACCAGTATGATGTAAAAAACTAGACTTTATGGGGTTTTAAAAATGAACACTTACAATAAAAACAAGTATTTCAGGCATGTACCACAATCATTGTGATCAAAGAGAGAAGATTAATTGGTTTACACTTCAGGCTCACCCGCCTCCTCCGGTGTGACTTGGTGTGGACCACCACTCTCAGGGACTTTGTACCTCCAGCGGTGGGCGCATTGATCCAGGTCTCTCTCCCCTCGTGGGTTCCCTCTTCTGTGGGTCGATCACCTTCCCATAGCAGCTGCCCGCAGGTACTGTGGAGTTCTTCACTGGGATACAGCCTCTCTGAAGGATGTTTCAGCTTCACTTTTACAACGATGCGTCACTTCCGCTCCGTCCCGATACGTCACTTCCGGTCGCGGTTCTGTGAGTATCTGTCAGTAAATTTCTCCTCTCTTCTCTCTCCTCTCTGGGCGGCTACCACCAGCCGCCCAGAGAGGAGAGAGAAGAGAGGAGAAATTTACTGACAGATACTCACAGAACCGCGACCGGAAGTGACGTATCGGGACGGAGCGGAAGTGACGCATCGTTGTAAAAGTGAAGCTGAAACATCCTTCAGAGAGGCTGTATCCCAGTGAAGAACTCCACAGTACCTGCGGGCAGCTGCTATGGGAAGGTGATCGACCCACAGAAGAGGGAACCCACGAGGGGAGAGAGACCTGGATCAATGCGCCCACCGCTGGAGGTACAAAGTCCCTGAGAGTGGTGGTCCACACCAAGTCACACCGGAGGAGGCGGGTGAGCCTGAAGTGTAAACCAATTAATCTTCTCTCTTTGATCACAATGATTGTGGTACATGCCTGAAATACTTGTTTTTATTGTAAGTGTTCATTTTTAAAACCCCATAAAGTCTAGTTTTTTACATCATACTGGTCTGCACTATGGTCTGTATTTCTTTTACATACACTTTGCTGCGGAGCTGAGAGCTGGAGACCCTATCACCTGGTGGGAATACCTGCACAGCAGAGACCATTGAGTGTCAAAACCGCTTGATTTTGACTTACATCTTGTAAGTAGACATCACATATGAGCCAAGAAAGAACGCAGAATTTATATCACTTGAATTTTATTGTCTGCACTTAGATTGTTTTTTCCTGTTTTATGTTCTTTTCCCTTCATGCTCCCCCTGGATTACAACTGGAGAGTGACGATTTGTGGGACTAGCGAAACCAGTCCCCACCAGCTGGGTTTGAGCAGGGGGTTTGAACCTTTTAATAATATTATCACGTTATTTGAACACAATATCACTGTTTAACAATTAATTGATTTGGTCAAAATATTCACTGTATATTATTAGTGTACACTAATAGAGTTAGCGCCGTTTTCTTTCACCTTCACGTATCACCTGACGCTTTACACATCCTAAGTATGTGTTTTGGCTGTGTAGCTCGTCTAACTAGATTTCCTAATAATTTACCTGCCTTGTTACCGTACTTATAAAGGTTAAGGTCTCTAAATTGGAGCTTTTTTTGTTCCTTTCTGTGTGCCATATTTCGCATACATTCTTTGCTTCCATATATTTGTCCCTGTTTCTGGGGTGGGATTTTGTTTGAAGTGACAGAACGCCCCGTTCAGTTCCTTGCTAGCTTTAATGTATTCTGCTTCTGTTTCTTTCCTACGTTTGTTCATGTATGTTAGAATCTTGCCTCTCATTACCGCTTTAGCGGTTTCCCAATACAATTTCCCCTCATTTTGGTGTATACCGTTTGTTTCCTGGAAATAGTAGCAGCTTTAAACTCCTCATTATTATGAAGACAAGATGGAAATCTCCAGATTCTATTTTTGTTTTCCCTAAATCCTAAATATATGTCTAACCATACTGGTGCATTGTCTGATATGATTATATCTTCAAGCGCCACTTCGGACACCTTGTCCGTCATATGGTCGCTTGTTAGATTATAGTTTATTCTTGAGAAAGAGTTATGTGGGTGAGAGAAAAAGGTATATTCTCTCTCAGTGGGGTTAAATAGCCTCCAGCAGTCCAACAAACCCTATGTTTCTTGTAACAGGCCTATGCTTCTCTGTGCAGATCTTGATTTTCCTTTCCTCTGATTAAGATAAGATTTATCTAAAAATGGATCACTGACTGCGTTAAAATCAACCCCCACAATTAGGTTACCTCCTCTTTCTTTCAACATTTTTTCAGTTACACTCTGGAAGAAAGGTTTGCTCTGTTCATTCGGGCCATACATATTATATATATACATACATATATCTATATTGTTGACCTTGAGAAAACACTGTACCACCCTTCCCTCTGGGTCGCTCCAAGTTGATATAAGCTCATATGGTAGTGTTTTGCTGATCAGAATCGCTACCCCCCTCCCCCCCCCCCCCACTACCCCCCCCCCTTTCTTTCCCACTGCTGGGGAGAATACGCATTCACCTACCCAGTTAGTCTGGAATTTCTTACTCTCCTCCCTGTTTAGATGTGTTTCCTGGATAAGTGCTATATCCACTTTTAAGCGCTTAAGATGCTTTAATATTTTGTTCCTTTTAATTGGGGAGTTAATACCTTAACATTCCATGAAACCAGTCTCGTCATTGGTTAGTTGTTAAACTGATACTGTCTAGCACGCCTTTACATAATGTGTATAGCGACTTAAAGAACCTTACTTTACCGTGATTGTCCGTTGTTTCCTTTTTCTCTATCATAATATATCCGACCAGTGAAAAACAGTTAAAATAATACATATACAACTCAGAGTATAAAAAATAAACCATAAAACACATACAGGTAGTCCTCGTTATCCAACGTTTCACTTTACAACGAATGGCGTGTAAGCTGCTTAGCAGTCAACGCAACCCCAAGGGCCGTTTTTTGACGCCTGAATGCGTTATCCAACACTCACCGCCATTGATTAACATGGGACTAACT
Source organism: Ascaphus truei (assembly GCF_040206685.1). NCBI lineage: Eukaryota > Metazoa > Chordata > Amphibia > Anura > Ascaphidae > Ascaphus > Ascaphus truei. The sequence goes on along the minus strand of NC_134493.1, from coordinate 32,664,671 downwards.
TTACAACGGTTTCACTATCCAGCGCTACTTCCAGAGCGGGTTCCGTTGGATAACCGAGGACCGCCTGTATAGATTATTGACATTCCTTTTTTCCAGAAGTGACATTTTAGCCTCATCCCAGCTCACCGCTGCTTTGTCTGCTTTCTATGTCCGTTTTTAGAAAAGGTTAGAAAATCTAATAAGTGTGCATAGTCTCAAAACTTTTACAGTTATACACATTTAATATTCACATAATTACTGTGGACATTCAAAATAACAATTCTTTTTCTTTCCTTAGTATTGTCAAGGTAGATTTGTTCAGTATCACCTATCGGCAGCTAGAGAAACTGGTAAGACTCGTGTACATTTAGTTTAACTGTCCTATTTCCTGTTTCATTATTCAGAATGCTGACACACAGGAGTATAGAGAGTTACAGTCACAAAGTGTCCCCATCCCATATACTCCATTGTTTTAGAGCACAAGGGAAAATGGAAAAAAATAGATTTACCCCAGAGCTCAGGAATGGGCACTGGGTTTTTAGGCTGCTTTACCCACTTTACACTTTGTTCCGCACTCACCAGGCAACTCCTTCACTCAATTCTTTGTACTGTGGGTAGAAATTGGTGCAGTTTACCTTCCCTTTAAATCAGACAGCATCGGTTTATATGTCAGAGTTATGTGAGAGTGGTGCATTTATTACAGCTCACTGGGATTCATTTGTCAAAGGATCAGTCATAGAGGGATACGCGGATACAATGTTTGCCTAATGAGCTCCAGTTTGCAGCAGACGCAATGAAATGCAGTTTCTAGAACAGTGTATGTAGTTACAAATGTCCCCTCTCTTTTTCGACTATACACCCCTCTGCCCCTCACCCTAGGCGAACCTTCAGCCCTGTGCCCCCCCACCGCCGAACTTTCAGATTTAATTTTTTAAAACATTATTATAGCCCCATTCTCTCTCACCCTCCCAATCCATCCTCTCTCACTCCCCTTTCTCCCTCTCCCCTCCATCTATTACCCTCCCCTCCCACCCCCCTTCTCTTCCTCTCCCGTCTCACCCCTTTCCTCATCCTCTTCCCCCTCTCACCCAACCTCATCCCTCTCTCACCCTCCCAATCCATCCTCTCTCACCCCCCCTTCTCACTCTCCCCTCTTACCCTCTCCTCTCACTCCCCTCTCCTCATCCTCCTCCCCCTCTCACCCACCTCATCCCTCTCTCTCACCCCCCTGAACTCTCCTTACATCTCTCCCTAATGTCTCGCTATACACCTGCCCAACTCTTGCGTTCTGCTCAATGTCTTCTAACTACCTCTTGAATCTAAAGCCCTCTCCTGCCTAAAACTTCTCACTGACTGCCCCACACCCCTGGAATGCCCTTCCCCTCAATATCCGACTGGTACCCTAACTATCCACCTTTAAGATCCCTCTTAAAACCCACCCCCAGAACACGGCATGTGGGTATCTCTGCTGGCTGATACTATGCACTTGATACATTGGCCCCTTGCAGACGCACTTACCAGAAGACCCTCCTACTGTCTCTGTACGTTCTTCCTACTTACCACTAAGATTGTAAGCTCTTTGGAGCCGGGACGTTTTCTCATATTGTTTTATGTCTGATGCGCTTCTTCCCATTGTGTTATAATATTATGTCACGTATGTTACTGCTGTGCAGTGCTACAGATACATAGATACATACATTCATTTGCAAAACTCCGCTCCGAACATTATTATTGTTACGCGTTTGGGTTTGCAAAATCGATCATAGATGTCATTTATGGTGAATACCAAAAATATTATTTGAACAGATACAAATCATCAATTTATATTGAATATAACCAAATATAGAACACTACATTGTAAACATCAGAAATATGAATTGCTAAAATGTTTTAACGGTAATCAGTTAGAAAAGTATGTTTTTTTTTTTAAACTATGTTTAGCCCATTATTTATATTGTTTAAAACAGAATATCCCTGTTAAGACAGAATCATTTTGTTGATCACAGGTGGCTGATGATGTGAGTGCAGCTACGGCAGAACTGAGAGGGTCGGAGCTTGAGAGCCCCCATATCACCCATGCTATAGGGGAGTCTTTGTTCGAACTTTACATCACTTTAAATGAGCTGAAACGGTTTACAGATTACCTTCCTTTGAAGTAAGTAAGGCAGCGAGTTCATCGTATCACCGCGAGACATCGCGTACGGAGTGAAAGTTTATCTTTCTTATTGCATTCTTGGAGGAAATGAAGCAGCAGAAAAATCTGAAAGATATATATATATATATATATATATGCAAATACAACTGTATGCTCATCTGCATGTCTTAGGCAGGTCTGCAACCCCGCCTTTCCCCATTATCACCCAGCATACAGCACTTCCACTGCAGCAAGGGATTCTGGGAAATGACATGCAAATGAGCACACAGTGTCACTTTTTGCCTCAATAACCATTTTTAACATGGTTCCCTATAGGCTTAAGCTTGCTGCATGGTCACAGCTTTGAGCACAGCCAGGGTAAAGGTGCATACCCAGAAAACCACCCACAGACAGCCGTTTCGACCTTGATGGGTCTCATCAATGTGGGGTTGATTTTAACTGGGTATGCAAGAGAGGCTATGGGATAGGCTAAACCATAATACTGAGTTAAGTTATGGTGAGTAAAAAAAGTGACAAAAACCCTCCACAGGAAAGCAAATATGCAAATACAACTGTATGCTCATCTGCATGTCTTAGGCCTCGGTCCCGCTGCGCTCGTTGGCGCGGGCGGCCATGTCGCGAGTTCCCCACCAGCAGGGGAATCCTCGCGAGCCGGTCCCGGTCCCCCCTGGCGGCACAGCTGACTACACGCTGTGGCGCGTCAGCCGCTAGGAGACACAAGAGAATGATGTTTCCTAGCGTTGACGCGTCACGTGGTGTGGCTGTGAGCCAATGGGGAGGCTTCGGGAGGAGGAGAGGCTTCGGGGAGCGGGGAGGAGTGTGGAGTGAAAGCAGGTGAGTGCCTGTCTGTGTGTGTGTGTCTGAGTGCGTGCGTGCCTGTCTGTGTGTGTATGTGTGTGCCCGAGTGCGTGAGTGCCTGCCTCTGTCTGTGTGTGTGTGTATGAGGGCCTGCATGTGTGTGCGCGCGTGTGTGTATGAGTGCGTGAGTGCCTGCCTGTGTGTGCGCGCGTGTGTGTGTATGAGTGCGTGAGTGCCTGCCTGCCTGTGTGTGTGTGTATGAGTGCCTGCGTGTGTGTGTTTAAAGTTACCCTCAGCAGCTCCAGCTCCAGCCCGAGTCTGTGGAGGGAGGGGGGGGGGGGAGAGTAGCGGGTCCCTCCGCTCAAGCCACGCCCCCCCTCCCTGTCAAACCTCCCACTCCCTCCCACCTCCCGCTCCGGCTCCGGCTCCCTACAGACCGCATATCGCGGTCTGTGTATCTCAGCGCACCGCCTGTCTGCAGTGCGGGTGCGCTGACTCTGGGAGCGGGGCCTTAGCCTTAGGCAGGTCTGCAACCCCGCCTTTCCCCATTATCACCCAGCATATAGCACTTCCACTGCAGCAAGGGATTCTGGGATTCTATATATATATATAGGCAATACGATACCTCGTTGAAACAAAATCAGAGGCAGCACTCCAATGGATAATCAAAAAAATATGGTTACTGGTGTCTTGGTAACTCACAATATACTTTTTTGATTATCCATTGGAGTGCTGCCTCTGATTTCGTTTCAACGAGGTATCGTATTGCCTATTATATTCTACAGGATTTGCACCCACTATATTGACTATTTTGACGGAGTGCCTGCTGTTCCTTGCTTTATATATATATGAGAGAGAGAGAGAGAATATATATATATATATATATATATATATATATATATATATATATATATATATACGAGATATATATATATATATACTAGCTGAGAGACCCGGCGTTGCCCGTGAGTTAAATTTCCCGCTAGGAAAAGGTGGGGGGAGGGACAGTGGACAGGAGGAGGGGAGGGACGGGGACAGTGGAAAGGAGGGGACGGGGACAGTGGACAGGAGGGGACGGGGACAGTGGACAGGAGGGGATGGGGACAGTGGACAGGAGGGACAGGGACAGTGGACAGGAGGGACGGGCAGTGGACAGGAGGGACGGGCAGTGGACAGGAGGGGGGGGGACAGTGGACAGGAGGGGGGATGACAGTGGACAGGAGGGGGGGGACAGTGGACAGGAGGGGGGGACAGTGGACAGGATGGGAGACAATGGACAGGAGGGGGAGGAGAGTGGACAGGAGGGGGGTGACAGTGGACAGGAGGGGGGTGACAGTGGACAGGAGGGGGGTGACAGTGGACAGGAGGGGGGTGACAGTGGACAGGAGGGGGTGACGGTGGACAGGAGGGGGGGAGAGTGGACAGGGGGGGGATAGTGGACAGGGGGGGGAGAGTGGACGGGGGGGAGAGTGGACAGGGGGGGGAGAGTGGACAGGGGGGGTGACAGTGGACAGGAGGGGGGGGAGAGTGGACAGGAGGGGGGGGAGAGCGGACAGGAGGGGGGGGTGCGAGTGGACAGGAGGGGGGGTGAGAGTGGACAGGAGGGGGGGTGACAGTGGACAGGAGGGGGGACAGTGGACAGGAGGGGGGGACAGTGGACAGGAGGGGTGGGACAGTGGACAGGAGGGGGGGAGGGGGAAAGTGAACAGGATGGGGGGGACAGTGGACAGGAGGGGGGGGACAGTGGACAGGAGGGGGGGTGGGTTTCTTAAAATTTAAGGGTCCCTCCTCTCCACTCCCCCTGTATGTTTCTCCGCTCCCCCCTCTCTCTCCGCTCCTGCCCCCCCGCCCCCCCTCCCCCCCCCCCCCACTGTGTCCCACACACACACTGTGTCCCACACACACACACACACACACAGTGTGTCACACACACACACACACACACACACACACACACACACACACACACACACACACACACACACACACAGTGTCACACACACACACAGTGTCACACACACACTAACACACACAGTGTAACACACAGTGTCACACACACAGTGACACACACACAGTGAGACCCACACACAGTGAGACCCCCCCACACACACACACACACACACACACACACATACATACACACACACGTCACCTCTCCTTCCGGCCGCCGGCCGCCGCCATCTTAGTTACTCCGCGAGGGAGGAAGGGGGTCCTTCCGGCCGCCGCCATCTTAGGCGCCGCGTGGCAGCTCAGGCTGCCCGCCCACTGCCTGTCCCCGCGCCGGGGAGGGAGGTGAGTGGAGCGGGAGGGAGGTGAGTGGTGCGGGAGGGAGGTGAGTGGAGCGGGAGGGAGGTGAGTGGAGCGGGAGGGAGGTGAGTGGAGGGAGGTGAGTGGAGCGGGAGGGAGGTGAGTGGAGCGGGAGGGAATGGAGCGGGAGGGAGCGGGAGGAAGTGGAGAGGGAGGTGAGTGGAGTGAGAGGGAGTGGAGCGGGAGGGAGGTGAGTGGAACGGGAGGGAGTGGAGCGGGAGGGAGTGGAGTGGAGCGGGAGGTGAGTGGAGCGGGAGGGAGTGGAGCGGGAGGGAGGTGAGTGGAGCGGGAGGGAGGTGAGTGGAGCGGGAGGGAGGTGAGTGGAGCGGGAGGGAGGTGAGTGGGAGGGAGGGAGTGGGAGGGAGGTGAGTGGAGCGGGAGGGAGTGGGAGGGAGGTGAGTGGAGCAGGAGGGAGGTGAGTGGAGCGGGAGGGAGGTGAGTGGAGCGGGAGGGAGGTGGAGGGAGGTGAGTGGAGCGGGAGGGAGGTGGAGGGAGGGAGTGGAGCGGGAGGGAGGTGAGTGGAGCGGGAGGGAGGCGAGTGGAGCGGAGGCGGGGAGGTGAGTGGAGCACCGGGGAGGGGGGGAGGTGAGTGTGATGGGGGGGGGGAGAGGACAGAGAGAGAGAGGTGTGTGTGTGTGTGTGTGTGTGTGTGTGTGTCCGTCACTCCGCCTCAGGCCAATGAGAGGTGTGCGGGGGTGGGCAAGCCAAGGGACCAATGAGATTTCACTAATATAGTATAAGATATATATATATACAGTGTTCGACAAATCACCCAAAAATCTACTCGCCCAACCAAAAAATGTACTCGCCACCTAGCCCCGCCCCTAGTCCCGCCCCCAACCCTAGTCCCGCCCCCAACTCCACTTTAAAATAAAATATATAAATAAAATACATTTAATAAATTCCTAGTCAGAACAACATTCGTTTTTGACATAAATGTATTTATTGTATTACATTATACTACAATTAGTCCTTGTTACGTGTGTGTGCGTAAATGTCGGATCTAGAAATAAAAGCCTGGTGTGAATGACTAGTTTCCTGAACCCCTTAACCAGTGTCTGGACGTCCCCGCTTCACAATATCTAAAGCAGCAATCTTACCTGATCCGCAGTCCCTCAATGTCCAGGTACCCTCATTCCCGCAATGTTATACATTGGAGGGGATGTGTTCCCTACCTCTCTTCTGGGTTAGGGGGGTTCCGATGTGTTCCGTGTGAAGCTTGAGTCAGATCTGGAAGAAAGCAGTATAGGTTATTTCGGTGAAGTATAGGGCAAGTAAGATATATAGGGTAAATAAGAGATCCAGAGTGTGGGGGGGGAGAGAGAGAGAGTGCGGGGGGGAGAGAGTGAGAGTGTGGGGGGGAGAGAGAGTGTGGGGGGAAGAGAGAGAGAGAGTGGGGGGGGAGAGAGAGAGAGTGTGGGGGGGAGAGAGAGAGTGTTGGGGAGAGAGAGAGTGTGGGGGGGGGAGAGAGAGAGTGTGGGGGGGAGAGAGAGTGTGGGGGAAGAGAGAGAGTGTGGGGGGAAGAGAGAGAGAGTGTGGGGGGAAGAGAGAGAGAGTGTGGGGGGAAGAGAGAGAGAGTGTGGGGGGAAGAGAGAGAGAGTGTGGGGGAGAGAGAGAGAGTGTGGGGGAGAGAGAGAGTGTGGGGGAGAAAGAGAGAGAGAGTGTGGGGGAGAGAGAGAGAGAGAGAGTGGGGGAGAGAGAGAGAGAGATTGGGGGGGAGAGAGAGTGTGGGGGAGAGAGAGAGAGTGTGGGGGAGAGAGAGAGAGAGTGTGGGGGGAAGAGAGAGAGTGTGGGGGGAAGAGAGAGAGAGTGTGGGGGAGAGAGAGAGTGTGTGGGGGAGAAAGAGAGAGAGTGTGGGGGAGTGAGAGAGAGTGTGGGAGAGAGAGAGAGTGTGGGGGGGGAGACACAGAGGGGAGAAACGGTGGGTGATACACAGAGTGGGGGGGTGACTGACTGGGGGGGGGGGACTGACTGGGGGGGGTGAAGGGGGGGTGACTGACTGGGGGGGTGTGACTGACTGGGGGAATGACTGACTGGGGGAGGGTGACTGACTAGGGGGGGTGACTGACTGGGGGGGGTGACTGACTGGGGGGGGTGACTGACTGGGGGGGTGGGAGGCACGTGGCGAGGTATCCCCCAGCGGGCGCCCCAGGGGACAGTCAGCCCCGTCGTGGCCGCCACTGCCCTGCTCCCCTCGCCGGCATGTCGTCACAGTGCGCGGCCAAGCAGCTTTGCAGGCTGCTTCTTCCCCCAGCCCGCGGCGGCATGAAGCTCGTGGGGGGGGGGGGGAGGGGCAGGCCGACATCCCCCCCCCCCACCTCATGTGGCGGCTGCGCCGTCATGAAGCTAGCTGGCGCATGGGAGGCACGTGGTGAGAGGTGAGGGCCGAAGCCCCCCCCCCCCCCCGCACGCAGCAGTGGGGACCTCCCGCCCCGGGCAGCGATCGGTGGATCGAGGGGAAGGGGACAGGAGCAGGGGACATAAGCAGGGCACAGGAGGAGGGGACAGGAGCAGGGGACAGGAGGAGGGGACAGGAGAGCTGCCGCGGTGGGGAGTAGGGAGCCATGTGGGGACCAGGGGGATCGCAGGGAAGGAGCAGAGGGGCCGCAGCATGGCGAGTACTTACCCTCCAACAGATCTCCAGCAGAAAGAATGGCCGCTCGTTGGGGCGGGCTCATATAGAGCCTGGCCGCGCACCCACAATGCCTGGGCGCGCGCACCAATCAGGAGTCAGGTAGGGGAGTTTTTTTTTTTTTTAGCGCGAGCAGGGAAAATTAAAAAAAAAAACACGTGTGCTGCTTGGGCCAATATTTACTCGCCATGGGGTTAAATCCACACGCCCCGGGCGTGTAAATGTATAGGATTGTCGAACACACACACACATATATATATATATATATATATATACAGTGGTCGACAAATCACCAAAAAATCTACTCGACACACAAAAAAATCTACTCGCCACCTAGTACCAAACGTGTGCTGCTTGGGCCAATAGGAGCTCGCCACGATGTTAAATCCACTCGCCCGGGGCGAGCAAATGTATAGGTTTGTCGAACACTGTATATATATATATATATATATATATATATATATATATATATATATATGAGAGAGAGATATAGAGAGAGAATATATATGATATATATGAGAGATATATATATATATATAGAGAGAGAGAATATATATGATATATATATATGAGATATATATATATATAGAGAGAGAGAGAGAATATATATGATATATATATATATATATATGAGAGAGAGAGAAAATGTATAATATATATGAGATAGATATATAGAGAGAGATAGAGAGATATATATAGATTTATATGTATATGTTTATATGTATGTATATGGACCTCATACCACAGCTATGCTTGATGGGTAACAAATAGCATCACAATTATCAAGTAAAAATTCATTGTTTTCACTAGGGACTAGTCATGGATAAAGCCAAAGCTGCCCTATTATAGCATCCACATGTGGTAACACGGACAGCAGGGCACACAGGAGCAGACAGAGAACCACCACAGCTAACCGGGAGAAACCTCCCACCCCCTCCGATAACACACAAGGGGGTAGTGAGCTGCCCCCAGGGGCCGTCATGGAATATGCAGAAAGAACTCTACAAGGAAACGGGTCCGGGAGGGAGGAGGGGTCCAGAAGCTAAGAGTCCGTGAGCCAGGCATAGTTCCAGGTGTCCGGCAGAAGAGTTGTCAGACAGGGCATGGGTCGATAACAGGGACATCCAGCTGAGAGAGAAGGGTCCAAATTACAAGAGGGGCAAGTCCAGTAGAAAACCGGTGAGCAGGGAAGGGAAGACGAAGCAGCAAACACTATAGCACTCATTAGCACTCAAACCAGGAAGTGATTAGCTAGGCAGCCACTGGCAAAACCCGCAACTGGAGTGGTTCAGAAGCACTACAATAGGGAAACAGAGCCAGCCGGGGAAAACCTGATGAGAAACGGAACCGAAACGCAGCCGGGACATAACACCACACAGCTTCTGCAATGGTTTCACTTGGAGAGTATTGGACAGTAACAATGCACTGACTTCTATTTAAGTGGATGGTAAATACTGAATAGGGGAAGAGTTTCTACCCCCCTCCTTGGAGCACCCAAATCACACCACATTTTAGCAATGATCATTTAATCAAAGCAAGAGAACGCCGTTATTATGCGTTAAATGTACGGTGTGTTGGTTGCTTGTCGCACAATAAAATGGTCTATCTGAGGTTCACACACAGTTGAAAGTCACTGGTTTAACTAAAAGCTGTGCAGCCACATTTATTGTCTTTAGACCATATTGTTTGTGTATCAATATTCAGAAAGAGGTTTAAAGATGTGCAAATGTACCCATCAACTAACTCCAAGTGTTCACTCCTTGCTTCAGCTCTGGCGCATAAAGGTGCAGCTTCTAAATACAAAGCACAGTACTAGAATTTAAAATTGTTTTAGAATGGGAAAACCGGACTGGACTGAACTGTTCTCAGTTAGGGTTAGTTGGCAGGTTGGGGGTTAGTTGGCAAGTTGGGGGTTAGTTAGCAAGATGAGTGTTAGTTTGTAGTTTGGTGGTTTGTTGGCAGGATGGGGGTTAGTTAGCAGGATGAGCGTTAGTTAGCAGGATGGGGTTAGTTAGCAGGATGGGGGTTAGTTGGCAGGTTGGGGGTTAGTTAGTCCAGAAAGACTTGGAGAGACTGGAAACTTGGGCAGGTAAATGGTAGATGAGGTTTAATACAGATAAATGTAAGGTTATGTATTTGGGAAGCAAGAATAAACAGGCGACTTACAAATTAAATGGGGATAAATTGAGGGAATGGAGACGCGTTACGCGTTGTGTATTTTTTGGGGGCCTACGTATGAACCATTAAAGCTCACATATTTTAATTGAATACCCTTTCTGGATCCTTATTTTTCACTCAGCTAGTGCTCCGCTTTTCCTTTCTCACTTGTTCTTACAGTAAGGGCAGTTAAAATGTGGAATTCATTACCCATGGAGACTGTGATGGCAGATACAATAGATTTGTTCAAAAAAAGGCTGGACTTTTTTTTAGAAAGGAAAGGTATACAGGGATATACAAATAAGTAAACATGGGAAGGATGTTGATCCAGGGACTAATCTGATTGGTAATTCTTGAAGTCAGGAAGGAATTTATTTTTCCCCTTATGAGATATCATTGGATGATATGACACTGGGGTATTTTGTTTGCCTTCCTCTGGATCAATAAGTAAGTATAGATATAGGATAAAGTATCTGTCGTCTAAATTTAGCATAGATTGCACTTGATGGAACATGTCTTTTTTCAACCTCATCTACTATCTAACTATGTAGTTGGCAGGATGGGGGTTAGTTGGCAGGATGGGGGTTAGTTGGCAGGTTGGGGGTTAGTTGGCAGGTTGGGGGTTAGTTGGCAGGATGGGGGTTAGTTGGCAGGTATGGGGTTAGTTGGCAGGTATGGGGTTAGTTGGCAGGATGGGGTTAGTTTGCAGGATGGGGGTTAGATGGTAGGTTGGGGGTTAGTTGGCAGGTATAGGGTTAGTTCTCAGCATGGGGGTTTGTTGGTAGGTTGGGGGTTAGTTGGCAGGTATGGGGTTAGTTGGCAGGATGTGGGTTAGTTGGTAGGTTGGGGGTTAGTTGGCAGGTATGGGGTTAGTTGGCATGTATGTTGTTAGTTGGCAGGATGTGGGTTAGTTGGTAGGTTGGGGGTTAGTTGGCAGGTATGGGGTTAGTTGGCAGGATGGGGGTTAGTTGGCAGGATATGGGTTAGTTGGCAGGATATGGGTTAGTTGGCAGGTATGGGGTTAGTTGGCAGGATGGGGTTAGTTGGCAGGATGTGGGTTATTTGGCAGGTATGGGGTTAGTTGGCAGGTATGGGGTTAGTTGGCAGGATGGGGGTTAGTTTGCAGGATGGGGGTTAGTTAAAAGCAAAGGGAAAAATGGGTGCGCCAATGAACCAGCTCCAATAATAAAAAAAGAAAGTGCCAAAGTGGGGATCTACTGAGTAATGTGAAACAAAGTCCCCAACGAGATGTAGTTAAATACACGCACAAGATTGTGTGCTAAGGAATATACAATATTCCAGGAGAAGTTGATAAATATTATACAATGATTGTGTGCTATATGCAATGGATAGTACTATCTCCAGGGGTGGATAAATGGTAAATGAGGGAACTGAATGAGGATAAAACTTGAAATAAAATCTCACCTGATTGGATAATAATGAGCAGCAAAGATAAAAGTCTAAGCAATGGCAGTAACAAATCATAAAACAACAATGTAGTCTATGACATGAACCAATGAGGAGCGACAATGCGGTTCTCAAACAAGCACAAGGTGTATAGATCACTTGATGAAAAGTCTCTGTGTAGGTAATCAAATGTCCAATCTGTTGCAATAGGTGCAGCCCTTCCAATCAGGATAACCAATCCTTCCCAAAACCAAAACCTCAAGGAGAGAAAGAGAGAGGCGCAAACAAAGCAATAAATAAAAGTGCCTTTATATAGGATAATGGCATGGGTGTTACATACACAAATGTACAGTCATGCAACAAAAAAAATGTACATACTAAAAAAAATAAAAGCAACAGACTTTGCCCGAGTAATTGGGGCTGCTGCAGATGTGCCTGTTTTCGGTGTTTGTTGTGCACAAGGACCGGTGTCACATCCGGTGTCTGACGGTTTCACGGAGGAGAAGAGGTAGAGCCAGCCAGCTGCAGCAGCCAAAGCAGCACAAGCCAGGACAAGGGGTTAACTGAGGATCATTCCCAGGAGACAACTACCCCGGCACCGCAGCTTAGTAGAGCTCAGCGCGCCACCCCTCTCCCCCCCACCCCCCCACCCCCACCCTCACGACGGAGAAGATTGAGTGACTGAGAGTGACAAGGAAGGTCCATCAAACACCCCAAACTGCCACATCTGCAGCAGCCGCAATTACTCAGGCAAAGTCTGTTGCTTTTATTTTTCCGTATTTCCATTTTTTTCATCTGCCTGGGTAAATTCGTATTACTTTGTTGTTTTTTTATAACACCAACATAGTCTACAGCACAGTACAATGGGGGTTACAGTAGGTAAGGAGAGACCTACTGCAAGGGGCCTGCAATCAAAAGACCCTTTATATTTCCAAAGTTTATTTTCATAGTCACTTCATGTTTAACTGTTTCTACAGAGACAACAAATCCCTGGCTCTGTCTGGATTCCATGAGCTGTTTAAAGTCTCAATTCATACCTGGTTACAGACTGTCCATGAGAAGACGTGTGACAGGATACAGAGGGCTGTGGATGCAGATAAGGTACAGTACTGGGACACGGCAAAATATGCGCTTCCTGAGACATCCGTTTTCATTCTGTGTTCAACTGAACTTCGGCACAAACCAAATGCACGTTTTAGGTACGAGTAGATTTGGTTAAGGGATTAAACAATACAAAATCAAGAGTTGAACTGAGCTTTAGAAAGTTGAACAATGTGAGTACCTTCATCGCACTGCATTATAACATCATACCGTCCTAATGAGGCAGTGCATAATGATATCGTGTCCTCGTGCAGCGATACAGCGCCTGCAGCGGCGCAGGTGTCCCTGCCGGCAGGGGCACGTCAGCCATTTTTTTTTCCAGTCGGTTCAAAAACAAGCATGAAAGAGACACATCACAAATGAAAGCTCTTTCTTGATCACTCCCGTTCCCCTGGGGATTGCGTCTCTGTTACATTGGGAAACAAAAGCTAAACAATAAAAAAAAAAAAACAAGATGTGAGTTTGCAGTGAATGGTCCCTGAAGCGTTCAGCTTAAGGGAGTTGGGGGAATAAAAGATATTGCACAGATATAGCATTAAGCAGCTCCCAAACACAGTGGAAGATCTGATGGAACTTATAGGAGGTCTGCTAAAAAAAATGCATCCACTTAAGTGAAATATATTGCAGTGTCCAACCTCAACATATTATATTATACTAGCTGAGAGACCCGGCGTTGCCCAGGATGTAAATGCGTAATAGGTAGTATTATTTATAAATTGTGGAACAATAGGTGAGTATTTGTTGTAAAGCTTGGATAATAATATTGAAAAGAAAGATGGAAGAAAATGTAATACGATGTTGTATAAAAATGGTTTATTGTAACCACACCACAGTACAATGTATATTTTGGTGCCATAAGTGATGTAAAAATGTGAGGCGTGTGTCCTGCTAGGGTGTGAGGCGGCGGGTGGCGCGTGGGTTGTGAGTGCTGTCTGCGAGTGGGGGTCCTGCTAGGGTGTGAGGCGGCGGGTGGTGCGTGGGTTGTGAGTGCTGTCTGTGAGTGTGGGTCCTGCTAGGGTGTGAGGCGGCGGGTGGCGCGTGGGTTGTGAGTGCTGTCTGTGAGTGGGGGTCCTGCTAGGGTGTGAGGCGGCGGGTGGCGCGTGGGTTGTGAGTGCTGTCTGTGAGTGGGGGTCCTGCTAGGGTGTGAGGCGGCGGGTGGCGCGTGGGTTGTGAGTGCTGTCTGTGAGTGGGGGTCCTGCTAGGGTGTGAGGCGGTGGGACAGTGATGTCGGTGCGTAGGGGCGGGAGGCAGCAGGTGTGTGTGGCGGCAGGTATGTGTCGAGTGTGGCGGGTGTCTGTTGAGTGCGTGCAGCGGCTGTGAGGCGGTGGGTGAAAGGCAGAGGCGGCCGGAGTAAGGGCGGGTGAAAGGCAGAGGCGGGGGTGGGGAGGCGGTAAGGCGGGCAGGAAGGCGAAGGGCGGCGGGAAGGGGAGGAGGGGGTGGTGGAGGGGGGCAAGGGGTGGAGGAGGGGGGCAAGGGGTGGAGGAGGGGGGCAAGGGGTGTAGGAGGGGGGAAGGGTTAGAGGAGGGGGGAAGGGTTAGAGGAGGGGGGAAGGGTTAGAGGAGCGGGGGGGGGGAAGGGTTAGAGGAGCGGGGGGGGGGAAGGGTTAGAGGAGGGGGGGGAAGGGGTGGGAGGGGGGGGAAGGGGTGGGAGGGGGGGGAAGGGGTGGGAGGGGGTGGGAGGGGGGTGGAGGGGAGGGGGGTGGAGGGGAGGGGGGTGGAGGGGAGGGGGGGGTGGAGGGGAGCGGAGGGGGGGTAAAGGGGAGCGGAGGGGGGGGAAAAGGGAGCGGAGGGGGGGGAAAGGGGAGCGGAGGGGGGGGAAAGGGGAGCGGAGGGGGGGAAAGGGGAGCGGAGGGGGGGGAAAGGGGAGCGGAGGGGGGGGAAAGGGGAGCGGAGGGGGGGAAAGGGGAGCGGAGGGGGGGGAAAGGGGAGCGGAGGGGGGGGAAAGGGGAGCGAGGCGGTGGGAAGGGGGGGGGAGGCGGTGGGAAGGGGGGGGGAGGCGGTGGGAAGGGGGGGGAGGCGGTGGGAAGGGGGGGGAGGCGGTGGGAAGGAGGGGGGAGGCGGTGGGAAGGAGGGGGGAGGCGGTGGGAAGGGGGTGGGGAGGCGGTGGGAAGGGAGGCGGTGGGAAGGGAGGCGGTGGGAAGGGAGGCGGTGGGAAGGGGCGGTGGGAAGGGGGGGGCGGTGGCAAGGGGCGGTGGGAAGGGGGGGGGCGGTGGGAAGGGGGGGGCGGTGGGGGGGGGGCAGTGGGAAGGGGGAGGGGAGGCGGTGGGAAGGGGGGGGAGGCGGTGGGAAGGGGGGAGGGGGGGCGGTGGGAAGGGGGAGGGGGGGCGGTGGGAAGGGGGAGGGGGGGCGGTGGGAAGGGGGAGGGGGGGCAGTGGACAGGAAGGGGGGGGCAGTGGACAGGAGGGGGGGGCAGTGGACAGGAGGGGGATGCAGTGGACAGGAGGGGGGATCAGTGGACAGGAGGGGGGCGCAGTGGACAGGAGGGGGGGCAGTGGACAGGGGGGGGGCAGTGGACAGGAGGGGGGGGCAGTGGACAGGAGGGGGGGGGCAGTGGACAGGAGGGGGGGCAGTGGACAGGAGAGGGGGGCAGTGGACAGGAGGGGGGGCAGTGGACAGGAGGGGGGGCAGTGGACAGGAGGGGGGGCAGTGGACAGTGGACAGGAGGGGGTGGACAGTGGACAGGAGGGGGGGGCAGTGGACAGTGGACAGGAGGGGGTGGACAGTGGACAGGAGGGGGTGGACAGTGGACAGGAGGGGGGGGGCAGTGGACAGGAGGGGGGGGGGGGGCAGTGGACAGGAGGGGGGGGGCAGTGGACAGGAGAGGGGGGGCAGTGGACAGGAGAGGGGGGGCAGTGGACAGGAGAGGGGGGGCAGTGGACAGGAGAGGGGGGGCAGTGGACAGGAGAGGGGGGGCAGTGGACAGGAGAGGGGGGGCAGTGGACAGGAGGGGGGGGCTGTGGACAGGAGAGGGGGGCAGTGGACAGGAGAGGGGGGGCAGTGGACAGGAGAGGGGGGGCAGTGGACAGGAGAGGGGGGGCTGTGGACAGGAGGGGGGGGGGGGCTGTGGACAGGAGGGGGGGGCTGTGGACAGGAGGGGGGGGCAGTGGACAGGAGGAGGGGGGGCAGTGGACAGGAGGGGGGGCAGTGGACAGGAGGGGGGGCAGTGTCACACACACACACACACACACACACACGCGACACCTACCTGTACTTCCGGCCGCCGCCATCTTCTCACTCGGCGCCGCGAGGGAGGAAGGGGGTCCGCCATCTTACGCGCCGCGTGGCAGCCTGTTCCCACGCCGGGGAGGGAGCTGAGTGGAGCGGGAGGGAATGGAGCGGGAGGGAATGGAGCGGGAGGGAGGTGAGTGGAGCGGGAGGGAATGTAGCGCGAGGGAGGAAGGGGGTCCGCCATCTTAGGCGCCGCGTGGCAGCCTGTTCCCCCGCCGGGGAGGGAATGGAGCGGGAGGGAGTGGTGTGTAGCGGGAGGGAGTGGTGTGTAGCGGGAGCTACACTGTGTGAGGTAGCGGGATAGGGGGAGGGACATTGGTGGCATGGTGTAGCGGGGTAGGGGGCCTCGCGGTCTGGTTGCGGTAGGGAGATGTGTGAGGTGCAGGAGATGTGAGGCGTGCTGTGCGGTTCGCGGGAGCTACACTGTGTGAGCTAGCGGGATAGGGGGAGGGACATTGGTGGCATGGTGTAGCGGGGTAGGGGGCCTCGCGGTCTGGTTGCGGTAGGGAGCTGTGTGAGGTGCAGGAGATGAGGCGTGCTGTGCGGTTCGCGGGAGCTACACTGTGAGGTGGCGGGATAGGGGGAGGGACATCGTTGTCATGGTGTGTGAGTGGAGGCCGCGGCCTCGCGGTCCGGTTGCGGGAGGGAGATGTGTGGCGTGGAGGGGAGGGGGGGTTTGAAGAGGCAGTCTGCAGTGTTTGGTGTTGTGTGAATGTGTGTGTGTGCTGTGTTTGTGCGTTGTGTGTAGATTCTGTACCTGATTCGGCAGTCTGTGGTAGCAGACGTGAAGGTTTTGATAGCTGTGAAGCGTGGCCCCAGAGCAGGTTGAGGATTAGAGGATTAGGTGTTGCAAAAGCAAAGTGTTCCCAAAACTCAGTGAGGGGTGGGACAGTGTGGAAGTATTAGGGCAGTGGTTCCCAAACTTTTTCGGTTGAAGGCTCCCCAAGGTAATCAGAATTTTTTCAAGGCTCCCCAAGGCGATCAGGATTTTTACGCGGCGCCCAAAGTAAAAACAAAGGTGTACATACATACATAGGTGTACAAACATACCTAACAGTTGCAGTGCGCAGTTGGTGTCTCTCTCAGACACTCTCACT
>NC_134493.1:32643049-32647611 GCF_040206685.1 Ascaphus truei | reverse complement strand
ACATAGGTGTACAAACATACCTAACAGTTGCAGTGCGCAGTTGGTGTCTCTCTCAGACACTCTCACTCTCTCTCACACACTCTAACTCTCTCTGACCTCACTCTCTCTCTCTCTGACCGCACTCTCTCTCTCTGACCTCACTCTCTCTCCTCACTCTCTCTCTCAGAACTCTCTCTCTGACCTCACACTCTCTCTCTCTGACCTCACACTCTCTCTCTCTGACCTCACACTCTCTCTGACCTCTGACCTCACATTCTCTCTGACCTCCCTCTCTCTCTGACCTCACACTCTCTCTGACCTCACTCTCTCTCTCTCTCTGACCTCACACTCTCTCTGACCTCACACTCTCTCTGACCTCACATTCTCTCTGACCTCCCTCTCTCTCTGACCTCACACTCTCTCTCTCTGACCTCACTCTCTCTCTGACCTCACTCTCTCTCTCTCTGACCTCACTCTCTCTCTCTCTGACCTCACTCTCTCTCTCTCTGACCTCACTCTCTCTCTCTGACCTCACTCTCTCTCTCTCTCTCTCTCTCTCTCTGACCTCACTCTCTCTCTCTCTCTCTCTGACCTCACTCTCTCTCTCTCTGACCTCACTCTCTCTCACTCTGACCTCACTCTCTCTCTCTCTGACCTCACTCTCTCTCTCTCTCTCTCTCTCTCTGACCTCACTCTCTCCCTCTCTCTCTGACCTCACTCTCTCTCTGACCTCACTCTCTCTCTCCCTGACCTCACTCTCTCTCTCTCTGACCTCACTCTCTCTCTCTCTCTCTGACCTCACTCTCTCTCTCTCTCTCTGACCTCACTCTCTCTCTCTCTCTCTCTGACCTCACTCTCTCTCTGACCCCCTCTCTCTCTCTCTGACCTCACTCTCTATGACCTCACTCTCTCTCTCTCTATGACCTCACTCTCTCTCTCTCTGACCTCACTCTCTCTCTCTCTCTGACCTCACTCTCTCTCTCTCTCTCTCTCTCTCTCTCTCTCTCTCTCTCTCTCTGACCTCACTCTCTCTCTCAGACACACACAAATAAATACACACATAATACACACACACACAAATACACACACACACAAATAAATACACACACACACACAAATAAATACACACAGATACACACACACTGATGCAGATACACACACACACACACAAATAAATACACACAGATACGGGGGGGTGGGGAGGGTATGGCTGAACGGCCCGGTCCCTGCACGGGGGAGGTCAGTGCTGCGGGGGCCTGTGCCACGTGGGGGGAGGGCCGGTGTGCTGCGGGGGAGGGGAGGGGGGGGGGGGGTGACGCTGCAGTGCTGCTGGGAGACATCTGTCTCCCGGTGCTGCTCCTCCAGCGTGAGCGCCGGGCCTCCCTCTCTCAGCGTAGGCAGCTCAGCGTCGCTGAGCCGGGCTGAACAGATGCACAAAGCCCCTGCATCTGTAATCAACGCGGCTATAGTTCCTCCGGCCTGGGACATAGTAAGCGCTTAGGTGCTGCTGCTCGCTCTTGCTTGCTGCCGCTCGCTCTAACCAGGAGCTTTTTGCTGTCCTGGCAGAGGAGACAGCAAGCGCGCTTGGGAGGCGGGTATCACTGTGTGTGTTTGTCACTTGGTAGCTGTGTGTGTGTGTGTGTGTGTGTGTGTGTGTGTGTGTGTGTGTGTGTGTGTGTGTGTGTGTGTGTGTGTGTGTGTGTGTGTGTGTGTGTGTATATTATATAATATTTTAAACATTTAAAAAAAAAGACGTGAGAATAAATTATTAACATTGTGCAACTTTGATAAATATATTCACACACACACACACATCACACACTTATATATATATATATATAAAAGTATACATTACCGCATAGCAGCAAAAAGGGAGACAGCACTCAGGTGAATGAAAATAAATGTATTAAATACAGCACATAACTCCAACGTTTCGATCCCACAGGGGGATCTTCCTCAGGGTGGTGCACCACCCTGAGGAAGATCCCCCTGTGGGATCGAAACGTTGGAGTTATGTGCTGTATTTAATACATTTATTTTCATTCACCTGAGTGCTGTCTCCCTTTTTGCTGCTATGCGGTAATGTATACTTTTATATATATATATATATAAGTGTGTGATGTGTGTGTGTGTGTGAATATATTTATCAAAGTTGCACAATGTTAATAATTTATTCTCACGTCTTTTTTTTTAAATGTTTAAAATATTATATAATATACACACACACACACACACACACACACACACACACACACACACACACACACACACACACACACACACACACACACACACACACAGCTACCAAGTGACAAACACACACAGTGATACCCGCCTCCCAAGCGCGCTTGCTGTCTCCTCTGCCAGGACAGCAAAAAGCTCCTGGTAGAGCGAGCGGCAGCAAGCAAGAGCGAGCAGCAGCACCTAAGCGCTTACTATGTCCCAGGCCGGAGGAACTATAGCCGCGTTGATTACAGATGCAGGGGCTTTGTGCATCTGTTCAGCCCGGCTCAGCGACGCTGAGCTGCCTACGCTGAGAGAGGGAGGCCCGGCGCTCACGCTGGAGGAGCAGCACCGGGAGACAGATGTCTCCCAGCAGCACTGCAGCGTCACCCCCCCCCCCCCTCCCTCCCCGCAGCACACCGGCCCTCCCCCCACGTGGCACAGGCCCCCGCAGCACTGACCTCCCCCGTGCAGGGACCGGGCCGTTCAGCCATACCCTCCCCCACCCCCCCCGTATCTGTGTGTATTTATTTGTGTGTGTGTGTGTGTGTATCTGCATCAGTGTGTGTGTATCTGTGTGTATTTATTTGTGTGTGTGTGTGTATTTATTTGTGTGTGTGTGTATTTGTGTGTGTGTGTGTGTGTGTATTTATGTGTGTATTTATTTGTGTGTGTCTGAGAGAGAGAATGAGGTCAGAGAGAGAGAGAGAGAGAGAGAGAGAGAGAGAGAGAGAGAGAGAGAGAGAGAGTGAGGTCAGAGAGAGAGAGAGAGTGAGGTCAGAGAGAGAGAGAGTGAGGTCATAGAGAGAGAGAGAGTGAGGTCATAGAGAGTGAGGTCAGAGAGAGAGAGAGGGGGGTCAGAGAGAGAGTGAGGTCAGAGAGAGAGAGAGAGTGAGGTCAGAGAGAGAGAGAGAGAGAGTGAGGTCAGAGAGAGAGAGAGTGAGGTCAGAGAGAGAGAGAGTGAGGTCAGGGAGAGAGAGAGTGAGGTCAGAGAGAGAGTGAGGTCAGAGAGAGAGGGAGAGAGTGAGGTCAGAGAGAGAGAGAGAGAGAGAGAGAGTGAGGTCAGAGAGAGAGAGAGTGAGGTCAGAGTGAGAGAGAGTGAGGTCAGAGAGAGAGAGAGTGAGGTCAGAGAGAGAGAGAGAGAGTGAGGTCAGAGAGAGAGAGAGAGAGAGAGAGAGAGTGAGGTCAGAGAGAGAGAGTGAGGTCAGAGAGAGAGAGAGTGAGGTCAGAGAGAGAGAGAGTGAGGTCAGAGAGAGAGAGAGTGAGGTCAGAGAGAGAGTGAGGTCAGAGAGAGAGAGTGTGAGGTCAGAGAGAGAGGGAGGTCAGAGAGAATGTGAGGTCAGAGAGAGTGTGAGGTCAGAGAGAGTGTGAGGTCAGAGAGAGAGAGAGAGTGAGGTCAGAGAGAGTGTGAGGTCAGAGAGAGAGGGAGGTCAGAGAGAATGTGAGGTCAGAGGTCAGAGAGAGTGTGAGGTCAGAGAGAGAGAGTGTGAGGTCAGAGAGAGAGAGTGTGAGGTCAGAGAGAGAGTTCTGAGAGAGAGAGTGAGGAGAGAGAGTGAGGTCAGAGAGAGAGAGTGCGGTCAGAGAGAGAGAGAGTGAGGTCAGAGAGAGTTAGAGTGTGTGAGAGAGAGTGAGAGTGTCTGAGAGAGACACCAACTGCGCACTGCAACTGTTAGGTATGTTTGTACACCTATGTATGTATGTACACCTTTGTTTTTACTTTGGGCGCCGCGTAAAAATCCTGATCGCCTTGGGGAGCCTTGAAAAAATTCTGATTACCTTGGGGAGCCTTCAACCGAAAAAGTTTGGGAACCACTGCCCTAATACTTCCACACTGTCCCACCCCTCACTGAGTTTTGGGAACACTTTGCTTTTGCAACACCTAATCCTCTAATCCTCAACCTGCTCTGGGGCCACGCTTCACAGCTATCAAAACCTTCACGTCTGCTACCACAGACTGCCGAATCAGGTACAGAATCTACACACAACGCACAAACACAGCACACACACACATTCACACAACACCAAACACTGCAGACTGCCTCTTCAAACCCCCCCCTCCCCTCCACGCCACACATCTCCCTCCCGCAACCGGACCGCGAGGCCGCGGCCTCCACTCACACACCATGACAACGATGTCCCTCCCCCTATCCCGCCACCTCACAGTGTAGCTCCCGCGAACCGCACAGCACGCCTCATCTCCTGCACCTCACACAGCTCCCTACCGCAACCAGACCGCGAGGCCCCCTACCCCGCTACACCATGCCACCAATGTCCCTCCCCCTATCCCGCTAGCTCACACAGTGTAGCTCCCGCGAACCGCACAGCACGCCTCACATCTCCTGCACCTCACACATCTCCCT